>NC_025999.2:37064251-37100430 GCF_000442705.2 Elaeis guineensis | reverse complement strand
TATGGGTTGGTTGCTCATAACCAAAGAGTGTGGAGACACTGGTATGGCATACAGGTGAGATGTAATGGTACATCTGCACTGAACGTGACCAACTCTGGAGCTATTTCTGCTATCAAGATTTGCTCCGATGGGATATGGGTTTATCTGGTCTAATTGTGCTTGACCTATTTTAAACTAGGTTGGCTCAATTTGAATCAAACCACCTTGTTTTAAATTCTCTGCGACACCCAACTTCCTTGCACCCATTTGAATTCACGAGAAGAAACTTCTCGTGAAATTTTTCTCACACAAAACCCTTCCCCACGCCCTCATTTGTGCACCATATGGATGGATAAAATAATTAGTTAGCCATTCAAATTCAAAGCATGTTTGAATTTGAATGGATAACTTATCACTTGCCCTTTCATCCTTATCCATTTTGTGTGCCACATTACTTACACGAGAAAAGGTTTCTTGTGAAACATTTTCCACGCACAAAGAGCCATGCCCCTTCTCTTCTCACGCCCAAAAGGATAGGGATAAGTTGGTTTTCGTTTGAATTCAAATTTGATTTGAATTCAAATGTGTAACCTCTTGTCTTTATCCTCTCACGCGGATAAGACACGTTCGACGTTGTTTTAAAAAGAGGAAAAAGATGGACGTGCGTAAAAATTTTAGGAGAGAAACTTTGGGGCATGAGGAAGGCTTCTGCACAAGGTGAAGGTCCAAAACCTTCCGAGAGAAAAAGAAAGAAAAGAGAGAAAATTGGGTGCAGGGTTTTTGGTGTGTACCCTAGGGTTTCTACCTAGGGTTCGGGAAGTGAGATTGGTGTGCCACGAGTGTCGTTAGTCCACCAAATTTTAGAGAAAGATCCATCAACCTCTCAAGCAATTGTGCAGATGATCCGGAGCATTCAAGAAGTCAGCACACATCGATCAAAGAAGTTTGATCAACATCTACCATCAAAAGGGTGAAATCACGAACTAGCATTCGTGAGGAGCTGATCAGACGGGAGCTTCGTGTGGATGATCCACAGAGGCCAGATATTTGTGTGGCTGCGATGTGACGATCAGAGCCCCCGACGGTGATCAGATTGCAGTGATCGACTACCCGCAAAAAGGTGATGTGTTCTGAACACAGTACTGTAAAACGTTTACTGATTCAAATTTGAATTTCAAATTTAAATGCATGCTGTAGTATCATATTTAGATCCTAGTGTAGGGTTAATTAGTATTAATTAATGAGATTAATTAATAATTCCACTGTAAAATAGTAATTTTGAAAAGTTTAAAATTACCATTTTGCCCCTGCACTAAATTTTCGCTACAAATGGTATCAGAGCATGGTTCTAGAATATGATATACATATGCATGCGTAGATTAAGGTGTAATCTATAAGTTTAAATTTGAAATTTAAAATTTAAAATTCAAAATTCAAAAAGATTTGAAATTTGAAATTTAAAATTTGAAATTTGTTAGAAGTTTCAAATTTGAAATTAAAAATTTGAAATTTGAAATTTGGTTGAAATCTCAAATTTAAAATTTGAAATTTAAAATTCGAAATTTGAAATTTAAAATTTAAAATTCAAAATTTGAAATTTGAAATTTGGTTGAAATCTCAAATTTAAAATTTAAAATTTGAAATTCGAAATTTAAAATTTGAAATTCAAAATTCAAAATTTAAAATTCAAAGATTGGAAATTCGAAATTTGAAATTTGATTGAAATCTCAAATTTGAAATTTAAAATTTAAAATTTGAAATTTGAAATTCAAAATTTAAATTTTGAAATTGGTATATTTAGATATACTTGATCCAAGTAGCAAGTAATCTAATTGGGTTGGTTGCCATGGCCGTCCGGTCATAGGAGAAAAGTAGGGTTTAAAGGCCCTCTCTTTCCATTCGATGGGGTCTCCTATGGCGGTAGGGGTGCCGATGCAATTATATCCCATGCCGATGAAGCAGCGAAAGGACTTAATTAAAAAATTTATCATGAATGTGTTAGATTAAATCTAAAAAAAATTTATGATTTATTTTGAGTTATTTTCTATTATGAAATGAGCAATAGAATTGCTGTTTATGAAATGTGCTGACCCGTTTGTGAAATGAGTCAACACATTTGGTGAACAGAAAATAAAATCTTTTAAATTTGAAAATTATTTTCAAAATGCCAAACCCTGACCCATCAGCCCAAGTACTTAATTAAAAGAATTAAGTGTTGTCTAGTAGGTCTAGAATTGTGAATTAAGACCTAAGATAATTGCATAAACTTGTGGGTCAATGGGTTAGATGAATTAGGTCTATAATTGGGTTAGACCTAAGGTTGCTTAAAAAATGGACTAAATGGAGTAATTGGTCAAATCTAATCAAAAGTTGAATTAGATTAGGTCAAGGATACTCTAGACTCAACTTCAATAGTTGTAGTTGAATGGGTCCATGTCTTTAACTAGACCAAGATGGACTTAATTCATGGCTACGCGGTGGAGCCCTATTTACTAAGTTGATCAAAATTAAAACTAATGAACCGGTTGGTGTCTAAGGTAAGTTCGGCAGTTTTGACTAGTGGTTCTTAAGCGGGAGCTACTCGCATTGATTCAATCATTGATGAGTTAATGGCAAATCCCCACCACTGATCTCACTTACCTGGCCAATCGGTAAGTTAGATTTTGATTAGATCACTTGATGATTAGAGCTCACCCATGTCATTAGGTAAATCAGTGTGACTGATTTAGGTGCTCCTAACGCCAGCTTTAATTAAATCCTTTTTAATCTGACTTGGTGAAGTCAGTGGGAGGATTGAAATTGGCTGGATGATTTTTTCTCTACTATTCTTTAATAAAATCCTCAAAATTATTAGGTCCCTAAAATGATTAAGTTATAATGATAACTAAGTCATAGCCTCCCATTAAGTGAATGATAATGAGTCCATTAGTTCAATGATCATTGGAGGCCCAAAGGCCTGGTGCTCATTGGCTAATGAAATTATTATTCATAATATGATAATTTGATTGAGTCTTTCTGATGGTGGTTAGGTTGGCCGGCCAAAGTCGGGCCTGATCATTTATTGGTCCGATTCACTAAATTAAGTCATGTTAATGGTTGGACCTAACCAGATCTTTTCAGTGGAGGCCAAAGCCTACTGATTAGGTTCTGGGACAAAATCAATTACTAGAAGTTGTTTAGAGAAACAACTGGTTAAGAACCTACCCATAGATGCACATGGGTTGACCAACCAAAGTTGGGCTCATGTATAGTCTGTGTGGATTCTGTACCCATTAAGGAATTAAAGTAATTTCTCGAATTGGAGGATGAGGCTACCAGTTCGTAAAAATATTGGGAAAAACTTTAGACTAAAATCCAAGTCTTTAGTATTAATTTATGTACTAATAGAGGTCTTGTTTTTCTTTAAGCAGCTATGACCACTACCCTGTCGCTCCGGTCATTATTAGATAATGACAAGCTCATGGGACCCAATTTCGATAGCTGGTATCGAAAATTGAAAATCGTCCTTGAGCATGAGCAGATCCTTTATGTAGTAACGGATCCAGCACCTGAGGAGCCAGCTCCGAACACTAGTAAGGCGATCCGAGACACTTACTTGAAGTGGCTCAATGACCGCACCACCGTTCGATGTATTATGCTGGCAGTAATGAATGATGAGTTCAGCCGAAGGTTTGAGAACGCCGAGCCACAGGAGATGCTTCAAATGTTGAACGACTCCTTTGGCACGCCTGACGATGTTGAAAGGCACAAAACTAGTTGTGCCATTTTCAATGCTCGGATGAGGGATGGGGCCTCAGTCACTGATCATGTACTGTACATGATCGAGATGATTGAGCGCCTAAGCAAATTGGGCTTTCCTCTGCACGAGCAGCTCGGTAAGGATGCGATCCTTAATTCCTTGCCCAAGTCCTTCCTCCCATTCCTTACTCATTTTCGAATGACAAAGCCTGCAGTAAACTACCACAGATTGTTGGGGTTGCTGCAGAACTTTGAGAAGGATCACCAACTCCATAAGGAGTCGGTGAATGTAGTGGGAGGGTCTTCTTCTCGTCGTCAACCCTTTGGGAAGGAGAAGAAGAACAAGAAGAAGAAAAATAAGAAGATGCAATCTCATGCTGGGACAGTAGCACGGGGTCAGACCAAGAAGCGCAAGCACGACCAGAGCCAGGCGGAGTGCTTCTTTTGCAAGAAGCACGGGCATTGAAAGAGGAACTGTCCTCAATACATTGCCTCCCTGGACCCGAATAGGCCAAAGAAGAAGCAAGGTAATTATATGATAACTCCTTGCAATTTTTCGATTTGTGATACTACTGCCTGGGTATTGGATACCGAAAGTTCTTATCATATTTGTAATTCGATGCAGGGACTGTAGGTCAGTAGGAGATTTGATGAAGGCGAGAGGTTCCTGAATGTTGGAGATGGAAGCAAAGTTCCAGTTCTAGCTTTAGGAATCATGAGTCTTGTAATCAATTCTCGTAATGTAATTCTGAGTGAATGTCACTATTGTCCAAGTTTTTTATTAAATATTATTTCTGTAGGCCTTTTGGCCATGTACGGTTATGATTTTTTAATAAAAAGAAATATTTGTAATATCATTTTGAATGGTGTTACAATATTTGTTGGATAATTAAATAATAAAATTTACTTACTATCATAGCTTGTTAATGTGGTTCAAAAATTCGGTAAACGCTCTAGAATAGATAATGTGTCAGAAGTCTATCTTTGGCACTGTAGGCTAGGTCATATCAATAAGAACAGGATAAACAGGTTGGCTCAAGAAGGAATTCTTGAAGTTAGTGATTGTGAATCACTTCCAACCTGTGAGTCCTGTCTTCTTGGGAAGATGACCAAGTCACCTTTTACTGGAAAAGGTGAGCGAGCCAGTGAACTCTTAGGTCTGGTACATTCTGATGTATGTGGACCCATGAGCTCAAGTGCAAGAGGTGGATTTTTCTACTTCATAACCTTCACAGACGACCTATCTAGGTATGGGTATGTCTATTTAATGAAGCATAAGTCAGAATCATTTAAAATGTTCAAACTATTCCAAAATGAGGTAGAAAAATAAACTGGGAAGTGTATTAAAACTCTTCGATCTGATCGAGGAGGTGAATATCTTTCCAATTAGTTTCTGACGTATCTAGGAGAGAATGGGATTCTCTCTCAGTGGACTCCTCCTGGAACACCACAGCATAATGGTGTGTCTAAAAGGAGGAATCGGACCCTGTTAGACATGGTTCGATCCATGATGGGGTTTGCTGGTCTGTCGATCTCCCTCTGGGGATATGCGCTCGAATCGGCTTGTTACTTTCTAAATAGAGTTTCGAGTAAGTCTATAGCCAAAATGCCATATGAGATATGGATAGGACGTAAGCCAGTACTCTCGCACCTTAGGGTTTGGGGGTGTCCGGCTTATGTTAAACATTTAATTACAGACAAGCTTGGATCTAGATCTCACAAGTGTAATTTTATAGGGTACCCAAAAGAGACCAAAGGGTATTATTTCTACCTTGCTGATGAGCAAAAGGTGTTTGTCAGCCTTAAGGCAATCTTTTTAGAAAAGGAGTTCCTTAGTGAAGGAACTGTTGCCTCTAAAGTCGAACTTGACGAAGTTCGACAGGTGGAAAAACTGACACATGTTACTGAACCTGAACCGGATTTGATTAGATCAGATCCAGAGCCCATTGATTATGCACCCTTAAGGCGGTCTGGTAGAGTACCACATCAACCGGACAGATAGTATGATTTCTTGGTCGGGATGGTGATCCTGTCGAACTTGATGAAAACGATGAGGATCCGATCACCTACATGGATGCAATGCAGAGACCTGACTCTGAGAAATGGCTAGAGGCCATGAAATCCGAAATGGAGTCCATGAAGGTCAACGATGTGTGGACATTGGTTGACCCATCCGAAGGAGTAAAACCCATAGGGTGTAAGTGGGTCTTCAAAAGGAAGAGGGGTGCAGACGGAAAGGTGGAGACCTATAAAGCTCGTCTGGTTGCCAAGAGATATCGTCAACATTATGGTATAGACTATGACGAGACGTTTTCTTCTGTGGCAATGCTCAAATCCATTCGGATTATGCTTGTGATAGCTGCCCATCTGGACTATGAAATCTGGCAGATGGATGTGAAGACAGCTTTCCTAAACGGAAAGCTGGACGAAGAGGTGTATTTGATACAACCTGAAGGGTTCACATCCACAGATGAGTCTAAGGTGTGCAAGCTACAGAGGTCCATTTATGGACTTAAGTAGGCATCTCGGAGTTGGAACATACGTTTTGATAGGACGATCAAAACGTATGCTTCGTTAAGAACGGAGAAGAGCCTGCATTTATAAGTGGGCTAATGGTCCAGTAGTAGAATTTCTTGTATTGTATGTGGATGACATTCTCTTAATCGGGAATGATGTCCCTGCATTACAGGGAATAAAGATTTGGCTATCGTCACAGTTCTCCATGAAGGATCTGGGAGAAGCTTCCTACATCCTAGGGATGAGGATCTATAGGGATAGATCCAAAAAGTTGCTTGACTTATCCCAGTCCACGTACATTGATACTATGCTGAAAAGGTTCAGCATGGAAAATTTCAAGAAAGGCTATCTACCGATAGGCCATGGAATTTTTCTCTCGAAGAGGGATTGTCCGACAACACCTCAAGAGAGAGAGCGTATGGGTAGGATTCCATATGCTTCGGCAGTGGGATCTATCATGTACGCCATGACATGTACACGACCAGATGTGGCATACTCACTAGGGGTAGTGAGTAGATACCAATCTGATCCAGGAGAGAATCACTGGAAGGTTGTTAAAACCATCCTGAAGTATTTTAGAAATACTAAAGACCAGTGGCTTATATATGGTGAATCAGACTTGAGACTTATAGGGTTTACAGACTCTAGTTTCCAGTCTGATCGCGATGATAGCAAGAGTGTGTCAGGATTTATTTTTACCCTTAATGGTGGGGCTGTCTGCTGGAAGAGTTCCAAGCAGCACACTGTGGCTGATTCAGTATGCGAGGCGGAGTATATTGCTGCATCAGATGCTGCCAAAGAAGCGGTGTGGCTGAGAAAATTCATCACCGAGCTCGGAGTAGCACCCTCCCTTGTTGGTCCAGTTCTGCTCTACTGCGACAGCTCTGGAGTCATTGCTCAGGCGAAGGAACCAAAGGCACACCAGCGGACGAAGCATATTCTGCGCCGCTACCATCTCATCCGGGAGATCATGGATCGAGGTGACGTCGACCTTCAGAAGATCGACGGGAAGGAGAAACTGGCCGACCCATTCACTAAAGCCATTACGGTGAAGGAGTTCAACGACTACAAGTTGAAGATGGGTATTAGATACTGCACCGATAGGCTTTAGGCCAAGTGGGAGATTGTTGGGAATAGTATCCCAAAGCCAATCGTCAGCCTGTTGTCGGTTGTGCTCCTTTTGTATTAGTACATGAATTATAAATAAATAAAAATTATTTTGGTATTTTTTCATCACAAATGTTTCATCTTCTAATGAACTCCTGTGTTGTGGTGAAGTCCTTAGGACTATTTAGACTCGACAAAGGAGGATTTGTCGCTTAGTCCTTAAACATGTTCGCGACCAAATGATACGTTGTTACCAAGGATGACAATGTTTATCGAGCATAGGTCGTTGTGTGCCATATGGGTTGGTTGTCCTCTTAACCAAAGAGTGTGGAGACACTGGTATGGCATACAGGTGAGATGTAATGGTACATCTGCACTGAACGTGACCAACTCCGGAGCTATTTCTACTGTCAAGATTTGCTCCGATGGGATATGGGTATAAATGTCCCTCCGACCTGAGACCGCCACGGTGACTTGCAAGCAACTCACTGCACTTAGGCACTGGACTACCTAAATTTCTAATTCAGTGACGGAAGGTTGCTGGGTGTAGTCAAGTACTTGACTTATCGGTGCGTGTGTCAAGATGGGATTGACCACTCCAGTTTAGGAGCTGTATACAGTCGTGTTTCAATTTAGCAAAACCTTGGCCAGGGTAGTCCTAGTGAGGAGTCACAGGACTAATTGAGTTAAGCACGATTCGGATGATATCATCAGGGTTGACAGTTTAACCCTGAGTCATCCTAAACACAGGGGTCAAAAGGGATGAATTATACAGTAACCATATTCACGTAGGTTCTGAATGTTGCGATTGCAATTATTCGACCTATCCGATCGTCGGGTACCATTGCTAGATGGTCACTTCGATTAGTACAGAAATTGGTTCCTGTGCTACCGGCTTAGGTTCGAACCTGCGGGGTCACACACATTAGAGGTTCCTTTCTGATCTGATGGCTGATTATGAGTCTTATCTATCTGAGACTCTATGATTGAGAATTAGGATTCTCTAATCATGAGTTCCACACATTTTGGGTACCGGGGTCAAAATTTTGAATTTCAAATCTTGAATTTGAAATTTGAACTCTTTGATCAGGGTTTCATATCGACGGTCTCTGACGCCTGATTGCCCATTGGATTTGAACTCAATATTTATGAGAGGTTTAATTAGTGATTTAATCACTAATTAACTCAATTTAATTGAGTAATTATTTTTGGATCAAGTCCAATTGAATTGGATTCAGTTTGGATTGACCCGATTAGGTTAAATGTTGACCTAATCGCTAAGGTGGTTTAGTCCCTTATTTGATCAAGGGTTAGGTTTAGTTAATTCTTGATTTGATTAGGATTTTATTGAGCCTAATTAAGCCTAATTATATTGGGTTTAATCTGGTCTAATTGTGCTTGACCTATTTTAAACTAGGTTGGCTCAATTTGAATCAAACCACCTTGTTTTAAATTCCCTGCGACACCCAACTTCCTTGCACCCATTTGAATTCACGAGAAGAAACTTCTCGTAAAATTTTTTTCATGCAAAACCCTTCCCCACGCCCTCATTTGTGCGCCATATGGATGGATAAAATAATTAGTTAGCCATTCAAATTCAAAGCATGTTTGAATTTGAATGGATAACTTATCACTTGCCCTTTCATCCTTATCCATTTTGTGCACCACATTACTTACACGAGAAAAGGTTTCTCGTGAAACATTTTCCATGCACAAAGAGCCACGCCCCTTCTCTTCTCACGCCCAAAAGGATAGGGATAAGTTGGTTTTCATTTGAATTCAAATTTGATTTGAATTCAAATGTGTAACCTCTTGTCTTTATCCTCTCACGCGGATAAGACACGTTCGATGTTGTTTTAAAAAGAGGAGAAAGGTGGGACGTGCATAAAAATTTTAGGAGAGAAACTTTGGGGCGTGAGGAAGGCTTCTGCGCAAGGTGAAGGTCCAAAACCTTCCGAGAGAAAAAGAAAGAAAAGAGAGAAAATTGGGCGCAGGATTTTTGGTGTGTACCCTAGGGTTTCTACCTAGGGTTCGGGAAGTGAGATTGGTGTGCCACGAGTGTCGTGAGTCCACTAAATTTTAGAAAAAGATCTATCAGCATCTCAAGCAACTGTGTAGATAATCTGGAGTATCCAAAAAGTCGGCACACATCGATCGAAGGAGTTCGATCAACATCTGCCATCAAAAGGGTGAAATCACGAACTAGCATTCATGAGCTGGTCAGACGGGAGCTTCGTGTGGATGATCCACAGAGGCCAGATATTTGTATGGCTGCAATGTGATGATCAGAGCCCCCCGATGGTGATCAGATTGTGGTGATCGACTACCCGCAAAAAGGTGATGTGTTCTGAACACAGTACTGTAAAACGTTTATTGATTCAAATTTGAATTTCAAATTTAAATGCATGCTGTAGTATCATATTTAGATCCTAGTGTAGGGTTAATTAGTATTAATTAATGAGATTAATTAATAATTCCACTGTAAAATAGTAATTTTAAAAAAGTTTTAAAATTACCATTTTGCCCCTACACTAAATTTTCGCTTCATTGGGACGTCTGCACAGGGTCAGACCAAGAAGTGCAAGCCCGACTTGAGCCAGACGGAGTACTTCTTTTGCAAGAAGCAGGGGCATTGGAAGAGGAACTATCCTCTATACATTGCCTCCCTGGATCCAAACAGGCCGAAGAAGAAGCAAGATAATTATATGATAACACCTTGCAACTTTTTCATTTGTGATACTACTGCCGGGTATTGGATACCGAAAACCCTTATCATATCTGTAATTCGATACAGGATCTGCAGGTCAGTAGGAGATTTGATGAAGGCGAGAGATTACTGAACGTTGGAGATGGAAGCAAAGTTTCAGTTTTAGCTTTAGGAATCATGAACCTTGTAATCAACTCTCATAATGTAATTCTGAGTGGATATCACTATTGTCCAAGTTTTTTATTAAATATTATTTCTGTAGGCCTTTTGGCCATATACAGTTATGAATTTTTAATAAAAAGAAATGTTTGTAATATCATTTTGAATGATGTTACAATATTTGTTGAACAACTAAATAATGTAATTTACTTACTATCACAGCCTGTTAATATGGTTCAAACCTTCGGTAAACATCCTAGAATAGATAATATGTCAGAAGTCTACCTTTGGCACTGTAGGCTAGGTCATATCAATAAGAACAGGATAAACAGGTTGGCTCAAGAAGGAATTCTTGAAGTTGGTGATTGTGAATCACTTCCAACCTATGAGTCCTGTCTTTTTAGAAAGATGACCAAATCACCTTTTACTAGAAAAGGTGAGCGAGCCAGTAAATTCTTGGGTCTGATACATTCTGATGTATGTGGACCCACGAGCTCAAGTGCAAGAGGTGGATATTTCTACTTCATAACCTTCACAGACGACCTATCGAGGTATGGATATGTCTACTTAATGAAGCATAAGTCGGAGTCATTTGAAATGTTCAAACTATTCCAAAATGAGGTAGAAAAATAAACTGAAAAGTTTATTAAAACTCTTCGATCTAATCAAAGAGGTCAATATCTTTTCAATGAGTTTCTAACATATCTTGGGGAGAATGAGATTCTCTCTCAGTGGACTCTTCTTGAAACACCACAGCAAAATGGTGTGTCTGAAAGGAGGAATCGGACCTTGTTGGACATGGTTTGATCCATGATGGGGTTTGCTGGTCTGCCGATCTTCCTCTGGGGATATGCGCTCGAATCAGATTGTTACCTTCTAAATAGGGTTTCGAGTAAGTCTGTAACCAAAATGCCTTATGAGATATGGATAGGACGTAAGCCAGTACTCTCGCACCTTAGGGTTTGGGGGTGTCCAGCTTATATTAAATATTTAATTACGGACAAGCTTGGACCTAGGTCTGACAAGTGTTATTTCATAGGGTACCCAAAAGAGACCAAAGGATATTATTTCTACCTAGCTGATGAGCATAAGGTGTTTGTCAGCCTTAAGACAATCTTTTTGGAAAAAGAGTTCCTTGGTGAAGGGACTGCTGCCTCTAAGGTCGAACTTGAGGAAGTTCGACAGGTGGAAAAACTGACACAAGTTGCTGAACCTGAACTGAATTTAGTTAGATCAGATCCGGAGCCTATTGTTCCTGCACCCTTAAGGCAATCTGGTAGAGTACCACGTCAATCGGACAGATACTATTGTTTCTTGATCCGGGATGGCGATCCTGTCGAACTTGATGAAAATGATAAGGATCTGATTGTTGGAAATAGTATCCCAAAGCCAATCGTCAGCCTATTGACGGTTGTGCTTTTTTTTTGTATTAGTATATAAATTATAAATAAATAAAAGTTATTTTGGTATTTTTCATCACAAATTGTTTCATCTTCTAATGAACTCTTGTGTTGTGATGAAGTCCTTAAGACTATTTAGACTCGACAAAGGAGGATTTGTCGTTTAGTCCTTAAACCTGTTCACAACCAAATGATACATTGTTACCAAGGACAACAACGTTTATCAAGAATAGGTCGTTGTGTGTCATATGGGTTGGTTGTCCTCTTAACCAAAGAGTGTGGAGACACTGGTATGGCATACAGGTGAGATGTAAGGGTACATCTGCACTGAACGTGATCGACTCCAGAGCTTTTTCTGCTGTCAAAATTTGTTCCGATGGGATATGGGTATAAATATCCCTCCGACCTGAGACCGCCACGGTGACTTGCAAGCAACTCACTGCACTTAGGCACTAGACTACCTGAATTTCTAATTCAGTGACGGAAGGCTGCTGGGTGTAGTCAAATACTTGACTTGTCGGTACGTGTGTCAAGATGGGATTGACCACTCCAGTTCAGGAGCTGTGTACAGTCGTGTTTCAATTTAGCAAAATCTTGGCTAGGGTAGTCCTAGTGAGGAGTCACAGGACTATTTGAGTTGAGCACGATTCGGATGATCTAATCAGGGTTAATAGTTTAACCCTGAGTCATCCTATACACAGGGGTCCAAAGGGATGAATTATACAGTAACTATATTCGCGTAGGTTCTGAATGTTACGATTGTGACTATTCGACCTATCCGAATGTCGGATACCATTGCTAGATGGTCACTTCGATTAGTACAGGAATTGGTTCCTATGCTACCGGCTTAGGTTCGAACCTGCGGGGTCACACATATCAGAGGTTCCTATCTGATCTGATGGCTGGTGAAGAGTCCCACTGGACTAAAACTCTTCGATCAAGAGTCCTAATGCTCAAGGCTCTGAGTTCTATGTATCTGGCACTCTGTGATCGAGAATCAGGATTCTCTGATCATGAGTTCCACACATTTTGAGTATCGGGGTCAAGAGTCCCACTGGTTTCGGACTCTTCGATCAAGGTTTCATATCGATGGACTTTGATGCCCAATTGCCCATCAGATTTGGACTCAATATTTATGAGAGATTTAATTAGGAATTTGATTGCTAATTAACTCAATTTGATTGAGTAATTATTTTTAGATCAAGTCCAATTGAATTGGATTCAGTTGGGTTTGACCCGATTAGGTTAAGAGTTGACCTAATCACCAAGGTGGTTTGGTCCCTGATCTGATCAAGGGTTGGGCTTAGTCAATTCTTGATTTGATTAGGATTTTATTGAGCCTAATTAAGCCTAATTGTGTTGGGTTTAATTTAGTCTAATTATGCCTAACCTATTTTAATAAGGTTGGTTCAATTAGGTTTGAAACCACCTTTGACTTATCTCCCTACACCACCTCACCCACCTGTGCCTATTTGAATTCATGAGAAATGAGTTCTCATAAATTTTCTCTCATGTAGAAGCCTTCCCACGCCCCTCCCTTGTGCACCATTTGAGTGGATAAAGATTAATTAGTTGGCCATTCAAATTCAAATGATGTTTGAATTTGAATGAGCAACTAATCCCATGCACCACCTTATCCACTTGTGCGCCACTTGCTCTACACGAGAAAAATTTCTCATATAAACTCTCCATGCATAATGAAGCCCACGCCCCTCCCTTCTCATGCCTTGAGTGGATAAGGATAGGTTGGTTGGCATTTGAATTCAAATTCGATTTGAATTCAAGTGACCAACTACCTAGCTTTATCCTCTCACGCGGTAAAAATGCTGTAAAGACGTGGTCTTGCACCATTTTAAAAGGAATGAGAAGATGGGGCATGTGAACATCTGATCCTAGAGAGAAAGGGTGACGTGACAAAGGCTCTGTGCGTGAGAAAAGAAAAGAAAAGAAGAGAAAAGAAAAGAAATAGAAATGGTGCAGGATTTTTCTGAGAGTACCCTAAGGTTTCTGCCTAGGGTTCAGGAAGTGAGAAGGTGAGCTACGAGTGTCGTGAGTCCACCAAACTTTAGAGAGAGCTTCATCAACCTCTCTACTATCTCTGCTGACAATCCAGAGCATCTGAGGAGTCGACAGACACCAATCGAAAGAGTTCGATCAGCATCGGCCATCGAAAGGGTTCTGCAACGAACTAGCATTCGTGAGGAGCCGATCAGATCGAAAGCTTCGTGTGGACAATCCACGGAGACCAGATATATTGTGTGGCTGTATTATGATGATCATATCTTTTTGATGATGATCAGACTGCAACGATCGACTACCTGCACGAAGGTAATGTGTTCTGAACACATAACAGTAAAATATTTATTGTAGAATTTAAAATTTTAAATTTAAATGCATGCTATATATATCATATTTAGATCTTTGTGTAGGGTTAATATATATTAATTAATTAGATTAATTAATAATTTCTACTATAAAATTATAATTTTGAAAAAGTTTTAAAATTATCGTTTTACCCCTGCACTGAAATTCCCACACCGATCACCTACATAGATGCAATGCAGATACCTAACTCTGAGAAATGACTAGAGGCCATGAAATCCAAAATGGAGTCCATGAAGGTCAACGATGTGTGGACATTGGTTGACCCACCCGAAGGAGTAAAACCCATAGGGTGTAAGTGGGTCTTCAAGAGGAAGAGGGGCGCAGACGGAAAGGTGGAGACCTATAAAGCCCATCTGGTTGCCAAGGGATATCGTCAATGTTATGGTATAGACTATGATGAAACATTTTCTCTTATGGCAATGCTCAAATCCATTCAGATTATGCTTGCGATAGCTGTCCATCTGGACTATAAAATCTGACAGATGGATGTGAAGATAGTTTTTCTAAATGGAGAGCTGGACGAAGAGGTGTATATGATACAACCTGAAGGGTTCACATCCACAGATGAGTCTAAGGTGTGCAGGCTACAGAGGTCTATTTATGGACTTAAGCAGGCATCCCAGAGTTGGAACATACGTTTTGATAGGACGATCAAGACGTATGGCTTCGTTAAGAATGAAGAAGAACCCTGCATTTATAAATGGGCTAATGGTCCAGTAGTGGTATTTCTTGTATTGTATGTGGATGATATTCTCTTAATCGAGAATGATATCCCTGCATTACAGGGAATAAAGATTTGGCTGTCGTCACTATTCTCCATGAAGGATCTGGAAGAAGCTTCCTACATCCTAGGGATGAGGATCTATAGGGATAGATCTAAAAAGTTACTTGGCTTATCCCAGTCCACGTACATTGATACTATACTGAAAAGGTTCAGCATGAAGAATTCCAAGAAAGGCTATCTACCGATAGGCCATGGAATTTCTCTCTCGAAGAGGGATTATCTGACAATACCTCAAGAGAGAGAGCGTATGGGTAGAATTCCATATGCTTCGACAGTGAGATCTATCATGTACGCCATGACATATACACGATCAGATGTGGCATACTCACTAGGGGTAGTGAGTAGATATCAATGTGATCCAGAGGAGAATCACTGGAAGGTTGTTAAAACCATCCTGAAGTATTTAAGAAATACTAAGGACCAGTGGCTTGTTTATGGTGAATCGATCTTGAGACTTATGGGGTTTACCGACTCTAGTTTTCAGTCTGATCATGATGATAGCAAGAGTATGTCGGGATTTATTTTTATCCTTAATGGTGGGGCTATCTGCTGGAATAGTTTCAAGCAGCACACTGCGGCTGATTCAGTTTGTGAGGTAGAGTATGTAGCTGCATCAGATGCTGCCAAAGAAGTAGTGTGGCTGAGAAAATTCATCACCGAGCTCGGAGTAGCACCCTCCCTTGTTGGTCCAATTTTGCTCTATTGTGACAGCTCTGGAGCCATAGCTCAGGCGAAGAAACCGAAGGCACACCAGCAGACGAAGCATATTCTATGCTGCTATCATCTCATCCGAGAAATCGTACCTTCAAAAGATCGATGGAAAGGAGAACCTGGCCGACCCATTCACTAAAGCCATTGCGATGAAGGAGTTTGACGACTTCAAGTCGAAGATGGGTATTAGATACTGCACCGATTGGCTTTAGGCCAAGTGGGAGATTGTTGGAAATAGTATCTTAAAGCCAATCGTCAGCCTGTTGACGGTTATGCTCTTTCTTGTATTAGTATATGAATTATAAATAAATAAAAATTATTTTGATATTTTTCATCACAAATTATTTCATCTTCTAATGAACTCCTATGTTGTGGTGAAGTCCTTAGGACTATTTAGACTCGACAAAAGAGGATTTGTCGTTTAGTCCTTAAACCAGTTCGCGATCAAATGATACATTGTTACCAAGGACAATAATATTTATCAAGCATAGGTCGTTGTGTGCCATATGGGTTGGTTGTCCTCTTAACCAAGGAGTGAAGAGATACTAGTATGGCATACAGGTGAGATGTAAAGGTACATCTACACTGAACATGACCGACTCTGAAACTTTTTCTGCTGTCAAGATTTGCTCCGATGGGATATGGGTATAAATGTCCCTCCGATCTGAGACCACCATGGTGACTTACAAGCAACTCACTGTACTTAGACACTAGACTACCTGAATTTCTAATTCAGTGATGGAAGGCTGCTAGGTGTAGTCAAGTACTTGACTTGTCGGTGCGTTTGTCAAGATGGGATTGACCACTCCAGTTCAAGAGCTGTGTACAGTCATGTTTCAATTTAGCAAAATCTTGGCCAGGGTAGTCCTAGTGAGGAGTCACAGGACTGTTTGAGTTGAGCACAATTCGGAGGATCTGATCAGAGTTGACAGTTTAACCCTGAGTTGTCCTATACACAGGGGTCAAAAGGGATGAATTATATAGTAACCATATTCGCGTAGGTTCTGAATGTTGTGATTGCGACTATTCAACCTATCCAGACATCGAGTACCATTGCTAGATGGTCACTTCGATTAGTACAGGAATTAGTTTCTGTGCTACCGGCTTAGGTTCGAACCTGCGGGGTCACACACATTAGAGGTTCCTATCTGATCTGATGGCTGGTGAAGAGTCCCACTGGATTGGGACTCTTTGACCAAGAGTCCTAATGCTCAGAGACTCTGAGTCCTATGTGTCTAAAACTCTGTGATCGAGAATCAGAATTCTCTGATCATGAGTTCCACACATTTTGGATACTGGGGTCAAGAGTCCACTAGTTTGGGACTCTTCGATCAAGGTTTCATATCGATGGACTTTGATGTCCGATTGCCCATTAAATTTGAACTCAGTATTTATGAGAGATTTAATTAGTGATTTGATCATTAATTAACTTAATTTGATTGAGTAATTATTTTTGGATCAAGTCCAATTGAATTAGATTCAGTTGGGTTTGACCCAATTAGGTTAAGAGTTGACCTAATCGCCAAGATGGTTTGGTCCCTGATCTGATCAAGGGTTGGGCTTAGTTAATTTTTGATTTAATTAGTATTTTATTGAGCCTAATTAAGCCTAATTGTGTTGGATTTAATTTAGTCTAATTGTGCCTAACCTATTTTAATAAGGTTGGTTCAATTAGGTTTGAAACCACCTTTAACTTATCTCCCTACGCCACCTCACCCACCTGCGCCTATTTGAATTCATGAGAAATAAATTTTCATGAATTTTCTCCCATGTAGAAGCCTTCCCACACCCTCCCTTGTGTGCCATTTGTGTGGATAACGATAAGGTTGGTTGGCCATTCAAATTCAAATAATGTTTGAATGGCAACTAATCCATGCGCCACCTTATCCTTTTATGTGCCCCATTCTCTACACGAGAAAAAGTTTCTCATGTAAATTCTTCATGCACAAAGAATCCACATCCCATCTCTTCTCACATCTAGAGTAGATAAAGATTGGTTGGTTGGCATTTGAATTCAAATTCGATTTGAATTCAAGTGAGCAACCACCTAGCTTTATCCTCTCACGCGATGAAAATGCTGAAAAGATATGGTCTTGCACCATTTTAAAATGAGAGAGAAGGTGGGGCATGTGATATCTGATCTGTGAGAGAAAGGATGGTGTGAGAAAGGCCTTCTGTGTGAGAAAAGAAAAGAAAAGAAGAGAAAAGAAATGAAGAGGGAAAGGGTGCAGGGTCTTCTGTGAGTACCCTAGGGTTTCTGCCTAGGGTTCGGAAAGTGAGAAGATGAGCTACCAGTGTCGTAAGCCCACCAGACTTCAAAAAAAACTTTATCAACCTCTCAAGCATATTTGCTGATGATCCAAAGCATCCGAAGAGTCGACAGACACTGATCGAAAGAGTTCGATCAACATCGGCCGTCGAAAGAGTTCTACAACGAACTAGCATTCGGGAGGAGCCGATCAGACCGGAAGCTTCATGTGGATGATCCACAGAGGTCAGATATACTGTGTGGCTACATTGCGATGATCAGATCTTTCTGACGGTGATCAGACTGCAGCAATCAACTACCTGCACGAAGGTAATGTATTTTGAACACATAACAGTAAAATATTTACTATAGAAGTTTAAATTTTAAATTTAAATGCATGCTATATATAATATATTTAGATTCTTATGTAGGGTTAATATATATTAATTAATTAGATTAATTAATAATTTCTACTGTAAAATTATAATTTTAAAAAATTTAAAATTACCATTTTACCCCTACACTGAAATTCACTTCATTTTCATGTATGAAAGAAGAGAGGAAATCTTTTGGACATGGAAAAGACCTAGGAGAGGGCTTTTGTCGCACAAAATAAGAGAACATTGGCGTGGAATAAGAGAGAGGGCGTGGGGGGGCTTATGTGGCGCAAGGTGGAATCCTAGTCTTACTAGGATTCTATCATATTACTTGTTTTAATTTGGTTTCTCAAACAAAATCAAACCAAAATTAGATCAACCTAATTAAAATAGGTCTTAATCTAATTAAAAACCTAATTTAATCAAATTAAATTAGATTTAAATTAGATTTAATTTTTTAATCAAATTAGAAATTAGGTTGACCCAAGTCCTAATTGAATTAGAACTAGTTTTTTCCTTACACTTGGCTTATCCAATAAACCAATTGGACTTGATCCAATCAATCTCAAATCAAATTTAATTAAATCATATTCAATTAGACTTAATCTCAGCCCATTGGCTTAATCAAATTAAGTCAATTAGCAATCGAATTGCTAATCGATCCTCCTGCAACACTTGCATTAGGTTAAATGTCAATCGTATTGATCATTTAATCCTAAAACGATTTTTAATCGTTGATCAACCATCCGATCGGATTATGAACTCTAATATGTGTGACCTCACAGGTCTGAACCTAAGTCAGTAGCATAGAAATAAATTTTTGTACCAATCAAAGTGACCATCTAGCAATAGTACCTGACGATTGGATAGGTCGAATGTGTAGAACTACATCCTTAGAACCCATACGGATATAGTTTTCATATAATTCATCTCCTTAACCAAAATGATCATAGAATACCTTACAGTTCAACAGTCAACTCTGATTAGGTTGTCCACATTGTATTTCAAAATATCAAATCTATCTGATGGATTATCCTGGCCAAGGTTTTGCTAAATTGAAATACAGTGACTCATTCTTCTCCAACTCTTGGAGTCGTCAATCCCATCTCGATCACACTCTGACTTTGCAAGTACTTGACTATGCCAGAAGCCTTTCATCACTAAATTAGAAATTCAGTTAGTCCAGTACCAAAGCACAGTGAGTTGCTTGCAAGTCACTGAGGTGATCTCAGATCTAAGAGACACTTATACCTATATCCCATCAGAGACATTCTCGATAGCAGAATGCTCTGGAGTTGGTCACGTTTAATGATGATGTACCTTTATATCTCACCTGTATGTCATACCAGTGTCTTTATACTCTTTGGTTAAGAGGACAACCAACCCATATGGCCTACAGCGACCTATGCTCGATAGAAGCTGTCGTCCTTATTAACAGCCTATCATTTGGTCATGAACAGTTTTAAAAACTAATCGATAAATTCTCTCTTTATCGAATCTAAATAGTCCTAAAGACTTCATCATAACAACGGAGTTCACTAAAAGATGAAAGCTTATGATAAAAATATCAAATATATTTTATTTATTAACAAATCAATTATCATATTTGGTTGCTCAACCGTCAACAGCTTGACGATTGACTTTTGGGACATATTTCCCAACACATACTCATTCATGACTTAGTCATGTACAGGGTATTCTAAATATGCTAGAATGTGTATGGAGGTTGTGAGTAGGTCGACATAGAATCGTTCACTCCTGATAAAAGGAGATCGCATCCTACTTGCTCTGATCGATTGATGATTCAGGAAGCCTTTGATCAAAGTAGAATAAAAATTAGAAAGAGTTTCAAATATTTTATTAATTAAATCATCATATAAGATTGAGAGAAATATGAGTATGACATTGGATTTGACATCATTCCATATCCAGAGTCATATTTGGGGTGTAGGAAGATCGCAGGATCAAATTGCATGGTAACTTTCCACTGAAGGATACTTTCGATATTTTCATCAAAAATTTCATATCTTCTAGGTAGATATGATATATTGCTAAACGTCAATCTTGTCTTATGGGTTTGATCGAATTAAAGAATTTAATTCAATCACCAATTAGAAAGAGTTCTAATTGCTGAAATCGGGTTAGCTCGATTGGATCTAGATCGGTTAGATTAAATTCTAATCAAATCAAATTGACTTGAACTCAAATATATTGCTAGCTAGATGTGGAACCCAATGGGTCACACACAAAGGGTATTGATCAGGGGTTTAATTGGATTAGATCATATTTGCAAAATTGACATGCTAGCACATGTTGCAAAAAATTAGCTCCTTGTTTCGAATCAGGTTTGAAATTGATTTTAGATTGAGATAATTAAAGCCAAATTAATTCAAATCAATTTTGAATTTGAGTTAGCTCAACCCTTGGCTGCATGTATCAAAAATTTGGAGCCAAGAAACCAAAAATTTTTCTTGTGCGTGGGTGCAGTTTTTGTGTGCAGAAACAACTTTCGCATCTCATGAGATGGGATGCCTCATCCTCGAGCTTATCCTATGTTCCATGATGAAATAAATTTTTGGATGATTCATAACTTTATTTTGAGTATAAAAAAATTTTTTGAAGTTAAAATTCTTTCTGGTTTAATCTTAGAAATTTATTGAAGTTGGAAATTCTGTCAGCCTGATCCATGCGCCTGACCAAGAGTCCAACTTGTGAAGGACTCTAACCCATTTGTCACACCACTTCTTAATCTGAATTTTTTTTCCACAATATTCTCATGCTAGTGCCTTGATTTTTGGCCATTGGATGGACAAAATTACATTGAAGGGTGATGGAAAAACATTATGCCATGGGAAGCTGGGCGACTCATCGAAGAATCATCGAGAAAAATATTCCAAAGAGTCCTTCTGCATGAAGCATCTCTTGGATTTTTTTTTGATGATTGTCATGTATCAAAAATTTTTAGATAGACATAAAAATTCATCAGGAGGTGCGAGATTTTTTGATGGATGCGAGATGGCACGTGGAAGGGGCACGAAAAATTCTCGAAGGCAACCAATCGCTAAGTATTTAAAGGGGGGTGCGTCGGGGGATTGGATTCATTCAGATTTCAAATTTCTCCTTTCTTTCTAACATCCTCTCCCCATTGTCCAATTAGTCTCTTCCTTCTCTTGTTAGGAGAAGTCTAAAAATAGTAAGGATAAATCCGATATTAGGATAAGAGTTTAGGAAGAGAATTAAGGAAGACAAGGAGAGAAGAAAGATAGGGATAGGAAGGCTAGGAGAAGAGGAAGAGGGTCTTGAGATCTTGGTGTTCAAAAAAATTCTCAAAGTGAGAATATTAGAGGAGAAATCCTCTCAAAGAGTTGGTGTCCTAATCATAGCCCTGTGTGGATCACCGTTGGAGGGTGAACACTTGGGCGCTTGGTGGAGGTTATGCTGAAATTTGGATTAAGCGCTGCAGGTATTCTTCTATAACTTAAATTTAATCTTAAATTTATGTTATATATAATTATTAATCATCAAGGAGATGCTGGTTTAAGAGTTTAATATTTAAGATTTTTTATTAAAATTTTAAAATCCATTATGTTTCTGCTGTGCATGCCCACCCTTTAAACCCTATAGTGGTATCAGAGCCGGCCTTGTTTGGTTCAATCATATATACATAATATTTATGTGATCCATAGTATGATTTATACTATAAAATAATTTATACTTTCATATGATGATATGAAATAATGTATATATGATTCATCACTTCATCATCTTGACATAAGATTGTCCTAGCATAGCGGGGTTATGCTGCAAGGTTGTTCTAGGATGATGAATGTCCATATGTCACACTTGCACATGTAGAAAGTTTTAATGTTGATACATAAATAGGTATTATGTAGTTAGAATGTGTATGAGACCAAATAAAAACCCTTATTAAAAAATTATAATTAAGTGGTAGTGATATGCAACTATGGATTAACCAATTCTTGATTAATTGATCAATTGGTGTCTAGAAAAGTGCTATAAGTGGTTCTTTAATTGGTTCCATTGTCTGACCTGGCCAATTTATTGATGTCTAAAGAAAGCAACGGGGGGACTGCCACCTTACTTACCTAGCCAATTTGATTAAGCGATTTTGATATTGAAAAACCCTAATATTGAAAACACTGTTAAGGGCCTTCCTTCATGCTAGGTTAATATTACATCATAAACTATGGCTAGTTTGTTGTATTAACATAAGGCTTATCATAAGGATTGATATAACATAATCCTGGTGCATAGAAGATGCTTACGATAATTTTGAATATACTGCTTTGTTGTGTTAACACAAGGGTAGTTATATTAAAATTTGACTGTATTGAAATGAAGGGTCTAACTTAACTAAAATATTATAGCTTGTTGTGTTAACACAAGGTTAATAATATTTTAGAGGCAAGATATAATATTGGAAATTGCATGAGATGTAATTGGAAAGAGTTTCCTACCTATGAACTCATAAGAGTTTGTTGTGTTAACATAAGATCATTATGAGGAATTAGGGTCTCAATCTCATTAAGATAAATATGAAATATGTCTCGTTCATCATAGTAGAGGATTATGATGTTCGATAAAATAGTGGGAGGCATAATTAAATCTAAAGACCTTATTTAATTATATGAGTCAATATGAGTTATTTTCTTATATAATATTCTTTAATTATTGTAGATTAAATTCTACAAATGGCATCTTCACTATCATTGTGAGAAATTTTAGATTCCAACAAGTTGATCGGTTCCAATTATGTGGACTAGTTGAGGAATTTAAAGATCGTACTCACTCAGGAGAAGCTCTCCTATATTCTTGATATCCCTGAACCATAAGAGGTTGGGGATGATGCCACAGAAGAGGAGGTATCCACATACAGGATGTGGAAGAATGACAGTTTTGAAGGAACCAAATCAAGGGTTTCAGGGTTAGATCTTGAAACTTTTTCAAGATCAGGCAGTGGAAGACTAAAATAAATCAAAATTTATTTTTCAAAATTAGAGAATTTCTAGATCTAGGATCCTATTACATGATTATTACGTAGCATTAAATCAAAAATTAAAATATATAGAGCATGAACTACATGTTGATCATATCAACATATTTCTATACTACATCTAATGTATGTATTAAACAATAGATCAGATCTATTACCTTGCAAGTTAGACATTCTAACCTTGCTGATCTGGATTTGAGGATGATGTTACAAACCGCACATGCATCCGGTCTCTAGGAGTCATCCACACGAGCCCACGAATCTCGATCAGAAGTCCTGCTTCAAGAAATCAGCACAATATGCTTGTACTGCACTGATCCTTCTTCGATGGTTGATCATGTACCTCCTTCTTGATTTAGACTCTTTCAAAAATAAGAAGTAAGAGGAGGAGTTTCAAATCTAAGACACTCTTAGAAAACTCAAGATGAAGGAAGGGAAGAGATGAAACTAACAACCCTAGAAGAAGATCCTCTTCTTCTTCTCTTTTCTCTCTCCTAGACACCCTATCTTGTGTCTATTATATCTCCATGACCCAAAGGTCTTTCTCTCTAATTTTTGGATGCTCCAAAGGTATCTCAAATTTTTATGTTTTTCAAAAATTTCATGAAGAAACTCATTTTATATAGAGAGATATGATAGAGTCCTTATCTAGGTCAAATACCTAGTCAAGGCTTATCCAAATATGGCAAGATAAGGGGCGCCCAACTCTAGGGTGCCTCCTCCTTATTTTTATGCATGGACCACCAGCAAAGGGTGCACAATGCATGCCCTAAAATATATGAAAATTTTAGAAAAAATTGGATAAATTCGGTGCAAAAAGGAAAAAGTTTTGGATTTCTAAAACTCTATCTCATAGAATTTGAAATCCAAACTTATTCCTACTTTGATTTGATCCACAACCACTTTTCATGTATGAAAGAAGAGAGAAAACCTTTTGAACATGAGAAAGACCTGGGAGAGGGCTCTTTTCACACAAAATAAGAGGAGATTGGCATGGAATAAGAGAGAGGGTGTGAGGGGGGCTTATGTGGCGCAAGGTGGAATCCTAGTCTTACTAGGATTCTATGTTATGACTTGTTTTAATTTGATTTCTCTAACCAAATCAAAATAAAATTAGATTAACTCAATTAAAATAGATCTTAACCTAATTAAAAATCTAATTTAATTATATTAAATTAAATTTAAATCTGATTTAATTTTCTAATCAAATTAAAAATTAGGTTGATCCAAGTCCTAATTGAACTAGGACTAGTTTTTTTCTTGCACTTGGCTTATCCAATAAACCAATTGGACTTGATCCAATCAAATCCAAACCAAATCTAATTAAATCATATTCAATTATACTTAATCTCAACCTATTAGCTTAATCAAATTAAGCCAATTAGCAATCGATTTGCTAATCGATCCTCCTGCAACACTTGCCTTAGGTTAAATATCAATCGTATTGATCATTTAACCTTAGAATGATTCTTAATCATTGATCAACCATCCGATCGGATCATGAACTCTAATGTGTGTGATCTCATAGGTCCGAACCTAAGCTAATAGTACAGAAATAAATTTTTATACCAATCGAAGTGACCATCTAGTAATGGTACCTGACGATCGGATTGGTCGAATGTGTAGAACAACATCCTTAGAACCCATGCAGATATAGTTTTTATATAATTCATCCCTTTGACCAAAATATTATAGGATACCTCAGAGTTCAACTGTCAACTCTAATCAGGTTGTCTACATTGTATTTCAAAATATATCAAATCCATCCGATGGATTATCCTGACCAAGATTTTGCTAAATTGAAATACAGTGACTCATTCTTCTCCAACTCTTGGAGTAGTCAATCCTATCTCGATCACACTCTGACTTCATAAGTACTTGACTATGCCAGAAGCCCTCCGTCACTGAATTAAAAATTCAGTTAGTCCAATACCAAAGCACAGTGAGTTGCTTGCAAGTCACTGAGATGATCTCAGGTCTAAGGGATATTTATACCTATATCCGATCAGAGACATTCTCGATAGTAGAATGCTCTGAAGTTGATCACATTCAATGATGATGTACTCTTACATCTCATCTGTATTTCATACTAGTATCTCCATACTCTTTGGTTAAGAGGACAACCAACCCATATAGCCTACAGCGACCTATGCTCGATAGAAGCTGTCGTCCTTATTAACAGTCTATCATTTGATCGTGAATAGTTTTAAGGACTAATCAATAAATCCTCTCTTTATCAAATCTAAATAATCCTAAGGACTTCATCATAACAACGGAGTTCATTAGAAGATGAAAGCTTATGATGAAAATGCCAAATATATTTTATTTATTAACGAATCAATTACAATACTTGGTTGCTCAACCATCAACAGCTTGACGATTGGCTTTTGGGATATATTTTTCAATAAGTTTAACTGTCAAGTGCATCATACTGGTCTCTATGAGCAATGAGTTATAGAGGCAGTATGAGAGCATGGATACTCAATCCATATGGATACTCAATCCATACTCCTCAATCTTAAAGAGTTGTATGGAGAACAGAGTAGAACTGCTAGATATGAGATATCTAAGTAGTTATTCCGTGCAAGAATGACTGAGGGATCATCCGTACAAGACCATGTCTTGAAGGTCATTGATCTGATCACTAGATTGGGTCAACTTGATTTTGTGATGGATGGAGAATTAAGTCAGGATTTGATCCTGCAATCTCTCTCTGAGTCATTCGCTCAGTTTATTGTAAACTATCATATGAATAAACTGAATACCTCCTTACCTGAGCTATTAAATATGCTTAAGACAGATGAAAGCCATATTAAGAAAGAAAAGGTTCCACTTCTTCTTGTGGGTAAAATTTCAAAGAAGAAGTCAGATTTTAAGGGTTCAAAGAAAGCACTGAATCTTAAGGGTGGCAAGATGAAGAAGGGGAAGAAAGTCTCCAAACAGGGTACCTGCTTTCACTGCAGCAAGATAGGACACTGAAAAAGAAATTGTAAGTTATATCTTGCAACTGTAAAGGCAGGTGCAAGCGATGCACCAAAAGGTATGTATGAGATACATACAATTTTGTCATTAAGTTCTTCCAATTCAGACTCTTGGGTATTGGATACCACCTGCGGTTCTCATATCTACAAGTCGTTGTAGGGGCTGTAGAATATTAGAGTGTTGAAGAAGGGTGACTTTAAGCTTTACGACGCTGGAGGAGAGTCAATCCAAGCTGAGGCTGTAGGGACATATATGTTAAAGTTACCTTCTGGAAAGATATTAGAGCTAAAAATTATTATTATATGTCTAAGATCATTAGAAAAATTATTTTTGTATCATTACTATTGCAACAAGGTTATGAAATAAATGGAAAGAGCAATAGTTGCTCAATTTCTTTTTCTAATAAAATTATTTGTCATGGTATTATTAATAATGATCTTCTAATTCTATCTAATGATAATATTTTTTATATTAATAAAAGTAAAAAGCGAAAGAGAGAAGAGTTGAATAATACTTTACTTTGGTATTGTCGACTTGGTCATATAAGTGAGACAAAGATTAACAAGTTATATAAAGAAGAGTTCTTTGATTCTTATGATTATGAATCATTAGGTACTTGTGAATCTTGTCTTATGAAAAAAATGACTAAGACTCCATTTAGTGGACATGAAGAAAGGACAAGTAAGTTATTAGGACTTGTATATACTGATGTATGTGATCCTGTGACAATAGAAGCCAGAGGAGGATACTCTTATTTTATAATGTTCACTGATGATTTATCTAGATTTGGATATGTGTATCTTATGAAACATAAATTTGAAGCCTTTGATAAATTTAAAGAGTATCAAAGTATGGTCGAGAAATAAACTAAAAAAAGTATTAAAATTCTTCGATCTGATCGAGGAGGAGAATACTTATCCAATAAATTTTTAGATCATCTTAAAGAAAAAAAAATTCTCTCAGAATAGATCCCTCCCTATACATCACAGCTAAATGGTGTAGCAGAAAGGAGAAATCGCACTTTATTAGATATGGTGCGGTCCATAATGTGCCTTACAGATTTGTCAATTTTCTTTTAGGGATATACCCTAGAAACTGCTATCTATATCTTGAATAGAGTACCTTCAAAATCTATACCAAGTACTCCATATGAGATATGGAGAGGAAAGAAGCCTAATCTTAAGTATCTTAAGATATGGGGCTGTCCAGCTTATGTTAAAAAAAAATTTGGATATAAGCTGAGTGCCAAGACAGATAAATGCTTATTTGTAGGTTATCCTAAAGAGAGTATAGGATACCTTTTTTACCATCCTACTGAATATAAGGTGTTTGTCAGTAAATATGCCACTTTTATGGAAAAAGAATTTATCCTAGAAAGAGGCAGTGGGAAGAAAATTGAACTTAGAAAAGTTCAAGACCTACAAATGCAAGCACAAGATGATCCTCAACTAAAAAATCTATTAATAAAGTACAAAGACAAAGTACATCTCCTCTCCAAAGGTCGATAGGGTGCGGAATGTACCTATCAGGTATGGATTCGTTATTGAGAATAATGAAGCCCACATTATTGAGAATGATGAACCTTTGACCTATACGGAAGCCATCATGAGAAGGGACTCAGACAAATGGCTAGAGGCTATGAAATCTGAAATGGACTCCATGTATTCCAACCAAGTGTGAACTTTGGTTAATGCACCAAAGGGTGTACCCCTATTGGATGCAAATGGATCTATAAGAAAAAAATTAGAGTGGATGGCCAAGTTGAAACCTATAAAGCTAGATTACTAACTAAAGATTTCAGACAAAAATAGGATATTGATTATGATGAAATATTTTCACCTATTGTCATGGTCAAATCTATATGGATTATGCTTGCAATAGCAGCATACCATGATTATGAGATTTGGCAAATGGATGTGAAGACCGCCTTCCTTAATGATTATCTTGAGGAAGAGGTTTACATATCTCAGCCAGAAGGGTTTGTCTCAAAAGGGAGAGAAAATTAGATATGTAAGTTTAAAAAATCTATTTATAGATTAAAACAGGCCTCGAGGAGTTGGAACATCCGATTTGATGTTACAGTCAAAGAGTTTGGCTTTATCAAAAATGTGGATAAACCTTGTGTATATAAGAAGACTAGTGGGAGTGCCATTGTCTTCTTCATTTTATATGTGGATGACATACTTCTTATTGGGAATGATATCCCAATATTACAATTGGTCAAGACATGGCTATCAAGTAAGTTTTCCATGAAGGATTGGGGTGAAGCATCCTATATACTAGGTATAAAGATCTATAGGGATAGATCTAAGAGGATGTTAAGCTTGTCCCAATCTAGGTACATAGACTTAGTGCTAAAGAGGTTTAGTATGGATGAAAGTAAAAAAAGTTATTTACCCATGAGTCAAGGCATACATCTCTCTAAAAGGATGTCTCCTAAAACACCGAAAGAGAGAAATAGAATGAATTCTATTCCCTATGCTTCGGCAGTAGGGTCGATCATGTATGCTATGCTATATACTAGACCTGATGTTGCCTATGCCTTAGGCATAGTTAGTAGATTTCAGGCTGATCCAGGAGATGATCATTGAAAAGTAGTAAAAAATATTCTTAAGTATCTAAGAAGGACTAAAGATATTTTTTTGGTATATGGAGGATCTGATTTAAAACTAAAAAGTTATTCTGACTCTAGTTTGCAATCAGATCCTGATGATAGTAAGTCCACTTCAGAGTATGTCTTTACTCTTAATGGTGGAGCTGTTAGTTAAAAAAATTCCAAGCAGCAGACTGTAGCTGACTCAACCACCGAGGCAGAATGTATAGCTGTAAGTGAAGTCGCCAAGGAAGCTGTCTGGATGAAGAAGTTCATCACTGAGTTGGATATCGTTTCTGAGATTAAGAATTCAGTACCATTTTACTGTGATAATACTGAAGCAGTTGCTCAAGCAAAGGAACCAAGGTCTCATCATAAATCCAAGCATATTCTAAGATGCTTCCATCTCATTCGTGAAATAATCGAAAGATAAAATGTTATCATTGAACGAGTAGAAATAAAGAATAACATAGCAGACCCATTCACTAAGGCTCTACCACAACAGTAGTTCGATCGCCATCTCGATTGTATGAAGATAAAATATAAGGGCAATTGGCTTTAGTGCAAGTGGGAGATTGAAAAGAATATGCCCTACAAGCCAATCGAAATTTATATTTTGATGGGTTTTTCTTGTAATCTTTCAGACTTATGTATTGACTCTTTAAATAATAAAAAATATTTTTCATCATATGTTGCATCTTACTTTAGTAATAATTATGATGAACTTCATAAATTAAAAAAATAAGTTTAGAATTATGATGAGATCATACCTATGAGACCTAAAATCCTAAAAGTCTTGATTTAGAATATTCCTAGTCATAGGAGCATTGAGTCGGAGATCAATGTTCCGAATAGATTAGCACTTTCTATGTATGCTCGATGGAGAGGGTGGTAGATCTCATAAGCCACTTGTGTGAGATACTAATACAAGAAAGTGGGTGCTCATTAGAGAATGAGTTCACTAAATTGATCCGACTTAAGAAACATCTTATGAAATTTACTTACCTGTCAAGAGATGTTTTCTTATAGTGGGAGTTGTGCATGTAATCCTTTGGCCTGAGATTGCCATAGAACCTTGTATACATGAATCCATATTTTTTTATTCATACTCATTCATGACTTAGTCATATACAGGGTGTTTTAGATATGGTAGAATGTGTATGGAGGTTGTGAGTAGGTCAACATAGAATCGATCACTCCTGGTAAGAGGAGATCGCATCCTACTTGCTCTGATCGATTGATGATTTAAAAAATCTTTGATCAAAGTAGAATAAAAATTAGAAAGAGTTTCTAATATTTCATTAATTGAATCATCATATAAGATTGAGAGAAATATGAGTATGATATTGGATTTGACATCATTCCATATCCAAAGTCATATTCGGGGTGCAGAGAGATCGCAGGATCAAATTGCATGGTAACTTTTCACTGAAGGATATTTTTGATATTTTCATCAAAAATTTTATATCTTTCAGATAGATATGATACATTGCTAGACGTCAATCTTGTCTTATGGGTTTGATCGAATTAAAGAGTTTAATTCAATCACCAATTAGAAAGAGTTCTAATTGCTGAAATCGGGTTAGCTCGATTGGATCTAGATCGATTAGATTAAATTCTAATCAAATCAAATCGACTTGAACTCAGACCTATTATTGGCTAGATGTAGAACGCAATGGGTCATACACAAAGGGTATTAATTAGGGGTCTAATTGGACTAGATCATATTTGCAAAATTGACATGCTAGCACATGTTGCAAAAAACTAGCTCCTTGTTTCGAATTGGGTTTGAAATTAATTTCATATTGGGCTAATTAAAGCAAAATAAATTCAAATAAATTTTGGTTTTGAGTTGGTTCATCCCTTGGCTATATGTACCAAAAATTTAAAGCCAGGAAACCAAGTCTCCATGAGTCAAGAATTTTTCTTGTGCGTGGGTGCAGTTTTTGTGTGCAGAAATAGCTTTCGCATCCCATGAGATGGGATGCCTCATCCTTGAGCTTATCCTATGTTCTATGATGAAATAAAATTTTGAATGATTTATAACTTTATTTTGAGTATAAAAATTTTTTTGAAGTTAAAATTCCTTCTGTTTTAATCATGAAAATTCATTGAAGTTGGAAATCCTATCAGCCTAATCCATACGCCTGACCAAGAGTCCAACTTGTGAAGGACTCTAACCCATTTGTCATGCGACTTCTTAATCTGAATTTTTTTTTTATGATATTCTCATGTTAGTGCCTTAATTTTGACTATTGGATGGATAAAATTACATTGATGGGTGGTGGAAAAAAATTATGCCATTGGAAGCTGCGCGACTCATTGGAGAATCATCAAGAAAAATGTTTCGAAGAGTCCTTCTACATGAAGAGTCTCTTGAATTTTTTTTTGATGATTGCCATGTATCAAAAACTTTCAGATGGGTATGAGAATTTATTAGGAGGTGTAAGATTTTTTGATGGATATGAGATGGCATGTGGAAGGGGCGTGAAAAATTTTTGAAGGCAGCCCATCGCTAAGTATTTAAAGGGGGGTGCGTCGGGTGATTGGATTCATTCAGATTTCCAATTCTTCCTTTCTTTCTAACAATCTCTCCCTATTATCCAATTAGTCTCTTCCTTCTCTTGTTAGGATAAGTCTAAAAATAGTAAGGACAAGTCCGATATTAGGACAAGAGTCTATGAAGAGAATTAAGGAAGACAAGGAGAGAAGAAAGATAGGGATAGGAAGGCAGGAGAAGAGGAAGAGGGTCTTGAGGTCCTGGTGTTCAAAAAAATTCTCAGAGTGAGAATTTTGGAGGAGAAATCCTCTCAAAGATTTGGTGTCCTAATCATAACCCTGTGTGGATCATCGTTGGAGGGCAAACACTTGGGCACCTAGTAGAGGTTATGCTAAAATTTAGATTAAGCGCTACAGGTATTCTTCTATAACTTAAATTTAATCTTGAATTTATGTTATATACGATTGTTAATCATCAAGGAGATGCTGGTTTAAGGATTTAATATTTAAAATTTTTTATTAAAATTTTGAAATCTATTATGTTTCTACTATGCATGCCCACCCTTTAAATCCTACAGTCCGATCTCTACAGATCGTTCACTCGAAGCTCTGATCGGATCTTCCTTTGTTGGAGTGCTCGCTCGCGTCGAAGGCTCTGGATGGCTGATCCAAGCTCCTTTTTTCGGATCTCCCAAACTCCTTCAGATCAAAAGATGAAGCTTTATGAGGAGGTGGTGGTGTGAAAGATTGGACAAGACTCACTCTTGTATTTTTCTTTTCACAAGACCTAGAGATGAAACCCTAGAACCCACAGCTCATACTCGAGAGGAAGAACACTTCCTCTGTTTCTCACGCACGAAAGCCCAACCCACTCTTAACTTTTATGTCCCCTCTCTTACATTTCTCATGCCAAAAATCACTTCTAATCTTGCACAAAACTAATCCCTTTTTAAGGTTGACATCCCATGGAAGATAAGAATAAGAATAAGATAGTTTTGGTTCAAATTTAAGTGTTGGTTGATCTTTATCATCAATTCAAATCAGATTTGAATTAAATTTTGAACCAAACTTTATCCTTATCTTATAAACTCAGAGAGGGGTCAACCAACAATAGAATAGTATAAAAAATCTCATGCAAAAATATTTTATGCATAGAGAAATGTGTGGTGTGAAGAGGATAGTCCAACTCAATTGGACTCTAGATTTTCATTCAAATTCAAACCAATTTGAACTCAAATTTAAACCAACCAATTTCTAATTCAAAAGGACTCAGATAAAAATATGAAAAAGACTTCTTGGTATAAGAAAAAATCATATAAAATATTTCTCACGTGAAGAATAAGAGGCACAGATAAAAGAGGTGCAAGGGATCGAATTCGAATTATTTTCTCATCCAATTAGATTCTTAATCCAATCAAATTAGGTTAAACCCAATTAAATTATTAAACCCAATCTACTTATATAGTAAATAGCTTTGATCAAATCTTAATTAAATCAAAAATTAATCAAGCTCAAGTCCTGATTATATCAGGAATCGAACATCCTTAGCGATTAGCTCATCTCATAACCTAATCGGATCAAACCAAATTGAATCCAATTCAATTAGATTCGATCCAAATCTCAATATTCAATCAAATTAAATTAATTAATAATCTAATTATTAATCAATCCTTCTATAATTCATCAATAATTAGTGAATTAATTTATTATAATTTTTATATAGGATTAATCATCAATCGAATTGATTATTTTACCCTAGAACGATTCTTAATCACTGATCAGCCATATGATCTGTCAGAAACTTTTTTTGAGTGTGACCCCATATGTTCTAACCTAAATTAATAGTATAAAAATAATCTTCTTAAACCAATCAAAGTGACCATCTAGCAATGATACTGACATCCGGATAGGTCGAAAGATTGCAAAGCATCATTCAAGAACCTATTGGCATATAGTTACCGTATAATTCATCCCTTTGACCCAAATGCTCAAGGTGATCTAGAGTTTAACTGTTAACCTTGATATGGTCATCTATATTGTATTTTAATTTTTAAAATTCATCACATAGATTACTTCGATCAAGATTTTACTGAATTGAAACACACTGATACATTAATTCCTACTTATTCGGAAGGGTCAATTCTATCTTAACTCACACACCGACTTCGCAAGTACTTGACTATGTCTAGAAACTTTTCATCACTGAATTAAAAATTTAGATAGTTTGATACCAAAGCATAGTGAGTTGCTTGTAAGTCATCGTGATGTTCTCAAGTCGGAGGGACACTTATACCCATATCCTTCGCGAGCTACTCTTGACAGCAGAGTGCTCAGCAATTGGTCACATTTAGTGAGATGTACTCCTACGTCTCACTTGCATACCATACCAGTGTCTCTACACTCCTTGGTTAAGAAGACAACCAATGTATATAGCACACAATGACCTATACTTGATATAGCTATTGTTTTAATAATAGTATATCATTTGGTTATAAACTTAAGGTTTAAGGACTAAATAATATATCCTCCTATATCGAATCAAATACTCCTAAGACTTCATCACATAACAGGAGTTCAAAATGAGATATACACAGTGATGAAAAATTAAATAATATTTATTAATTCAACAATTCATATACAATTACAATTATAAGCATAACATCAACCAACTGATGATTGGCTTTATGACACAATCCCAAAACTCCCACTTGGACTAAAGCCAATCGGTACAGTATCATATATCCATCTTTGATTTGTAGTCTTTGAACTTCTTGATGTCGAGGTCTTTAGTAAATGGGTCGGTCAGGTTCTTCTTTCCATCGATCTTCTAAAGCTCAATATCACCTCGATCCACGATCTCTCTTACCAAATGATAGCAGCACAGACTGTGCTTGTCTGCTGATGTAACTTCGATTCTTTCTCTTAAGTAATGGCATCAGTACCGTCATAGTATAATAAGACAGGGCCATCAAGAGAGGGTGCCACTCTGAGCTCGTTGATGAACTTTTGTAGCCACACAGCTTCCTTCGTTGCATTGGATACCATGATATATTCCATCTCACAAGTAGAGTCGGCCATAATGTACTATTGGAAATTTTTCAGTAGATTGCTCAACCGTTCAGGATATAAATATATTCTGACATACTCTTGCTGTCATCATGGTCCAACTGAAAATTAGAGTCTATAAACCCCACAAGTTTTAAGTCAGATTCTCCATAGATAAGCCACTGATCCTTAGTATTTCTTAAATACTTAAGAATAATCTTTACGACCTTCTGGTGATTCTCACCTGGATCGGACTAGTATCTGCTCACTACTCCTAATGAGTATTCCACATCTAGTTGCATACATATCATGGTATACATAATAGATCCCACTATCGAAGCATATGAAATTCTACTCATATGCTCTCTCTCTCAGGAGTTGTCGAACAATCACTCTTCAAGAGAGAAATTCTTTAGCCTATCGAAAAATAGCCTTTCTTGAAATTTTCTATGCTGAACTTTTTCAGCATAGTATCAATGTACGTCGACTGAGATAATCTAAGCAATTTTTTAGATCTATCTCTATAGATCTTCATCCCAAGAATGAAGGATGCTTCTCCCAAGTCTTTCATAAAGAACTATAATGACAACCAAACTTTTATTCTCTGTAATACAGGGATGTCATTTTCGATTAAGAGAATGTCATCGATATACAAAATAAAAAATACTAAAAATACTACCACAAAGTTATTAGTCCATTTGTATATGCAAGTTCCTCTCCATTCTTAATGAAGCCATACATTCTGATCACTTTATCAAAATGCATGTTCCAACTTTGAGATGTCTGCTTAAGTCCATAGATGGACCTTTGAAGCTTGCACACCTTAGACTCATCTGTGGGTATGAAACCTTCAGGTTATATCATATACACCTCTTCTTCTAGCTCTCCATTTAAGAAGGTTGTTTTCACATCCATTTATTAGATTTCATCATCCAGATGTCTGCTATCACAAGCATAATCCGAATAGACTTGAGCATTATCACAGGAGAAAATGTCTCGTCATAGTTAATACCATAATACTGACGGTAACCCTTGCAACCAGATGAGCTTTATAGGTCTCCACCTTTCCGTCTGCATCTCTCTTCTTTTTGAAGATCCACTTACACCCTATGAGTTTTATCCTTCAGGTGGGTCAATCAAAGTCTATACATTATTGATTTTTATGGACTTATTTCGAATTCATGACTTTCAGCCACTTATCGGAGTTAGACCTCTGCATCGCATCTATATAGATGATCAGATCCTCATTGTTCTCATCAAGTTCAACTGGATCCCCATCCTAAACTAAGAAACTATAGTATCTATTCGGTGGACGTGTATTCTACTGGATTTCCTTAAAAATATTTCTACAATAGGTTTCAGATTTGATCTAATCAAGTCCAACTCTATGGGTTTACTAAGATTGTGTAGGTTCTTCTATCGATTGAACTTCATCAGTTTAATCTTGGAGGCATTAGTTCTTTCACTAAAAATTTTTTTTTCTAAAAAGACTATCCTACTACTGACGAGCACCTTCTATTTGTTAGCAAGATAGAAGTAATATCCTTTGGTCTCTTTTGGGTACCCTACAAATACATTTGTCAGATCTAGATCAAGCTTGTCAATTTTTAAATGTTTGACATAAGCCAGACATCCATAAATCCTAAGATGAGAGAGTGCTGGCTTATGCTCTGTCCACATCTCATGTGGTGTTTTACTTATAGACTTACTCAAAATTTTATTTAAAATATAAACAAGCCGACTTGAGTGTGTATCCCTAAAAAAAACCGACAGACTTGCAAAGCCCATCATGGACCAAACCATGTCTAACAAGGTTCGATTCTCCTTTTCGATACACCATTATGTTGTGGTGTTTTAGGTGTTAGATGTTGTGTCCTAGAAGCCAGATTGGCTGACACATTCCTGTACAAATTTAAGGACAAATTTTATAATTT
>NC_025999.2:36894803-37064151 GCF_000442705.2 Elaeis guineensis | reverse complement strand
GAGGAAGAGGGTCTTGAGATTTGGTGTCAAAAAATTCAAAGTGAGAATTATGAGAGAATCCTCTAAGAGTTGGTGTCCTAATCATAGCCTGTGTGGTCACCGTTGGAGGGTGAACACTTGGGCGCTTGGTGGAGGTTATGCTGAAATTTGGATTAAGCGCTGCAGGTATTCTTCTTAACTTAAATTTAATCTTAAATTTATGTTTATATAATTATTAATCATCAAGGAGATGCTGGTTTAAGAGTTTAATATTTAAGATTTTTTATTAAAATTTTAAAATCCATTATGTTTCTGCTGTGCATGCCACCTTTAACCCTAGTGGTATCAGAGCCGGCCTTGTTGGTTCAATCATATATACATAATATTTATGTGATCATAGTATATTTATACTATAAAATAATTTATACTTTCATATATGATGATATGAAATAATGTATATATGATTCACTTCATCTTGACATAAGATTGTCCTAGCATAGCGGGGTTATGCTGCAAGGTTGTTCTAGGATGATGAATGTCCAATGTCAACTTGCACATGTAGAAAGTTTTAATGTTGATACATAAATAGGTATTATGTAGTTAGAATGTGTATGAGACCAAATAAAAACCCTTATTAAAAATTAATTAAGTGGTAGTGATATGCAACTATGGATTAACCATTCTTGATTAATTGATCAATTGGTGTTAGAAAAGTGCTATAAGTGGTTCTTTAATTGGTTCCATTGTCTGACCTGGCAATTTATTGATGTCTAAAGAAAGCAACGGGGGGACTGCCACCTTACTTACCTAGCCAATTTGATTAAGCGATTTTGATATTGAAAAACCCTAATATTGAAAAACTGTTAAGGGCCTTCCTTCATGCTAGGTTAATATTACATCATAAACTATGGCTAGTTTGTTGTATTAACATAAGGCTTATCATAAGGATTGATATAACATAATCCTGGTGCATAGAAGATGCTTACGATAATTTTGAATATACTGCTTTGTTGTGTTAACACAAGGGTAGTTATATTAAAATTGACTGTATTGAAATGAAGGGTCTAACTTAACTAAAATATTATAGCTTGTTGTGTTAACACAAGGTTAATAATATTTTAGAGGCCAAGATATAATATTGGAAATTGCATGAGATGTAATTGGAAAGAGTTTCCTACCTATGAACTCATAAGAGTTTGTTGTGTTAACATAAGATCATTATGAGGAATTAGGGTCTCAATCTCATTAAGATAAATATGAAATATGTCTCGTTCATCATAGTAGAGGATTATGATGTTCGATAAAATAGTGGGAGGCATAATTAAATCTAAAGACCTTATTTAATTATATGAGTCAATATGAGTTATTTTCTTATATAATATTCTTTAATTATTGTAGATTAAATTCTACAAATGGCATCTTCACTATCATTTGAGAAATTTTAGATTCCAACAAGTTGATCGGTTCCAATTATGTGGACTAGTTGAGGAATTTAAAGATCGTACTCACTCAGGAGAAGCTCTCCTATATTCTTGATATCCCTGAACCATAAGAGGTTGGGGATGATGCCACAGAAGAGGAGGTATCCACATACAGGATGTGGAAGAATGACAGTTTTGAAGGAACCAAATCAAGGGTTTCAGGGTTAGATCTTGAAACTTTTTCAAGATCAGGCAGTGGAAGACTAAAATAAATCAAAATTTATTTTTCAAAATTAGAGAATTTCTAGATCTAGGATCCTATTACATGATTATTACGTAGCATTAAATCAAAAATAAAATATATAGAGCATGAACTACATGTTGATCATATCAACATATTTCTATACTACATCTAATGTATGTATTAACAATAGATCAGATCTATTACCTTGCAAGTTAGACATTCTAACCTTGCTGATCTGGATTTGAGGATGATGTTACAAACCGCACATGCATCCGGTCTCTAGGAGTCATCCACACGAGCCCACGAATCTCGATCAGAAGTCCTGCTTCAAGAAATCAGCACAATATGCTTGTACTGCACTGATCCTTCTTCGATGGTTGATCATGTACCTCCTTCTTGATTTAGACTCTTTCAAAAATAAGAAGTAAGAGGAGGAGTTTCAAATCTAAGACACTCTTAGAAAACTCAAGATGAAGGAAGGGAAGAGATGAAACTAACAACCCTAGAAGAAGATCCTCTTCTTCTTCTCTTTTCTCTCTCCTAGACACCCTATCTTGTGTCTATTATATCTCCATGACCCAAAGGTCTTTCTCTCTAATTTTTGGATGCTCCAAAGGTATCTCAAATTTTTATGTTTTTCAAAAATTTCATGAAGAAACTCATTTATATAGAGAGATATGATAGAGTCCTTATCTAGGTCAAATACCTAGTCAAGGCTTATCCAAATATGGCAAGATAAGGGGCGCCCAACTCTAGGGTGCCTCCTCCTTATTTTTATGCATGGACCACCAGCAAAGGGTGCACAATGCATGCCCTAAAATATATGAAAATTTTAGAAAAAATTGGATAAATTCGGTGCAAAAAGGAAAAAGTTTTGGATTTCTAAAACTCTATCTCATAGAATTTGAAATCCAAACTTATTCCTACTTTGATTTGATCCACAACCACTTTTCATGTATGAAAGAAGAGAGAAAACCTTTTGAACATGAGAAAGACCTGGGAGAGGGCTCTTTTCACACAAAATAAGAGGAGATTGGCATGGAATAAGAGAGAGGGTGTGAGGGGGCTTATGTGGCGCAAGGTGGAATCCTAGTCTTACTAGGATTCTATTTATGACTTGTTTTAATTTGATTTCTCTAACCAAATCAAAATAAAATTAGATTAACTCAATTAAAATAGATCTTAACCTAATTAAAAATCTAATTTAATTATATTAAATTAAATTTAAATCTGATTTAATTTTCTAATCAAATTAAAAATTAGGTTGATCCAAGTCCTAATTGAACTAGGACTAGTTTTTTTCTTGCACTTGGCTTATCCAATAAACCAATTGGACTTGATCCAATCAAATCCAAACCAAATCTAATTAAATCATATTCAATTATACTTAATCTCAACCTATTAGCTTAATCAAATTAAGCCAATTAGCAATCGATTTGCTAATCGATCCTCCTGCAACACTTGCCTTAGGTTAAATATCAATCGTATTGATCATTTAACCTTAGAATGATTCTTAATCATTGATCAACCATCCGATCGGATCATGAACTCTAATGTGTGTGATCTCATAGGTCCGAACCTAAGCTAATAGTACAGAAATAAATTTTTATACCAATCGAAGTGACCATCTAGTAATGGTACCTGACGATCGGATTGGTCGAATGTGTAGAACAACATCCTTAGAACCCATGCAGATATAGTTTTTATATAATTCATCCCTTTGACCAAAATGATTATAGGATACCTCAGAGTTCAACTGTCAACTCTAATCAGGTTGTCTACATTGTATTTCAAAATATATCAAATCCATCCGATGGATTATCCTGACCAAGATTTTGCTAAATTGAAATACAGTGACTCATTCTTCTCCAACTCTTGGAGTAGTCAATCCTATCTCGATCACACTCTGACTTCATAAGTACTTGACTATGCCTAGAAGCCCTCCGTCACTGAATTAAAAATTCAGTTAGTCCAATACCAAAGCACAGTGAGTTGCTTGCAAGTCACTGAGATGATCTCAGGTCTAAGGGATATTTATACCTATATCCGATCAGAGACATTCTCGATAGTAGAATGCTCTGAAGTTGATCACATTCAATGATGATGTACTCTTACATCTCATCTGTATTTCATACTAGTATCTCCATACTCTTTGGTTAAGAGGACAACCAACCCATATAGCCTACAGCGACCTATGCTCGATAGAAGCTGTCGTCCTTATTAACAGTCTATCATTTGATCGTGAATAGTTTTAAGGACTAATCAATAAATCCTCTCTTTATCAAATCTAAATAATCCTAAGGACTTCATCATAACAACGGAGTTCATTAGAAGATGAAAGCTTATGATGAAAATGCCAAATATATTTTATTTATTAACGAATCAATTACAATACTTGGTTGCTCAACCATCAACAGCTTGACGATTGGCTTTTGGGATATATTTTTCAATAAGTTTAACTGTCAAGTGCATCATACTGGTCTCTATGAGCAATGAGTTATAGAGGCAGTATGAGAGCATGGATACTCAATCCATATGGATACTCAATCCATACTCCTCAATCTTAAAGAGTTGTATGGAGAACAGAGTAGAACTGCTAGATATGAGATATCTAAGTAGTTATTCCGTGCAAGAATGACTGAGGATCATCCGTACAAGACCATGTCTTGAAGGTCATTGATCTGATCACTAGATTGGGTCAACTTGATTTTGTGATGGATGGAGAATTAAGTCAGGATTTGATCCTGCAATCTCTCTCTGAGTCATTCGCTCAGTTTATTGTAAACTATCATATGAATAAACTGAATACCTCCTTACCTGAGCTATTAAATATGCTTAAGACAGATGAAAGCCATATTAAGAAAGAAAAGGTTCCACTTCTTCTTGTGGGTAAAATTTCAAAGAAGAAGTCAGATTTTAAGGGTTCAAAGAAAGCACTGAATCTTAAGGGTGGCAAGATGAAGAAGGGGAAGAAAGTCTCCAAACAGGGTACCTGCTTTCACTGCAGCAAGATAGGACACTGAAAAAGAAATTGTAAGTTATATCTTGCAACTGTAAAGGCAGGTGCAAGCGATGCACCAAAAGGTATGTATGAGATACATACAATTTTGTCATTAAGTTCTTCCAATTCAGACTCTTGGGTATTGGATACCACCTGCGGTTCTCATATCTACAAGTCGTTGTAGGGGCTGTAGAATATTAGAGTGTTGAAGAAGGGTGACTTTAAGCTTTACGACGCTGGAGGAGAGTCAATCCAAGCTGAGGCTGTAGGGACATATATGTTAAAGTTACCTTCTGGAAAGATATTAGAGCTAGAAAATTATTATTATATGTCTAAGATCATTAGAAAAATTATTTTTGTATCATTACTATTGCAACAAGGTTATGAAATAAATGGAAAGAGCAATAGTTGCTCAATTTCTTTTTCTAATAAAATTATTTGTCATGGTATTATTAATAATGATCTTCTAATTCTATCTAATGATAATATTTTTATATTAATAAAAGTAAAAAGCGAAAGAGAGAAGAGTTGAATAATACTTTACTTTGGTATTGTCGACTTGGTCATATAAGTGAGACAAAGATTAACAAGTTATATAAAGAAGAGTTCTTTGATTCTTATGATTATGAATCATTAGGTACTTGTGAATCTTGTCTTATGAAAAAAATGACTAAGACTCCATTTAGTGGACATGAAGAAAGGACAAGTAAGTTATTAGGACTTGTATATACTGATGTATGTGATCCTGTGACAATAGAAGCCAGAGGAGGATACTCTTATTTTATAATGTTCACTGATGATTTATCTAGATTTGGATATGTGTATCTTATGAAACATAAATTTGAAGCCTTTGATAAATTTAAAGAGTATCAAAGTATGGTCGAGAAATAAACTAAAAAAAGTATTAAAATTCTTCGATCTGATCGAGGAGGAGAATACTTATCCAATAAATTTTTAGATCATCTTAAAGAAAAAAAAATTCTCTCAGAATAGATCCCTCCCTATACATCACAGCTAAATGGTGTAGCAGAAAGGAGAAATCGCACTTTATTAGATATGGTGCGGTCCATAATGTGCCTTACAGATTTGTCAATTTTCTTTTAGGGATATACCCTAGAAACTGCTATCTATATCTTGAATAGAGTACCTTCAAAATCTATACCAAGTACTCCATATGAGATATGGAGAGGAAAGAAGCCTAATCTTAAGTATCTTAAGATATGGGGCTGTCCAGCTTATGTTAAAAAAAAATTTGGATATAAGCTGAGTGCCAAGACAGATAAATGCTTATTTGTAGGTTATCCTAAAGAGAGTATAGGATACCTTTTTTACCATCCTACTGAATATAAGGTGTTTGTCAGTAAATATGCCACTTTTATGGAAAAAGAATTTATCCTAGAAAGAGGCAGTGGGAAGAAAATTGAACTTAGAAAAGTTCAAGACCTACAAATGCAAGCACAAGATGATCCTCAACTAAAAAATCTATTAATAAAGTACAAAGACAAAGTACATCTCCTCTCCAAAGGTCGATAGGGTGCGGAATGTACCTATCAGGTATGGATTCGTTATTGAGAATAATGAAGCCCACATTATTGAGAATGATGAACCTTTGACCTATACGGAAGCCATCATGAGAAGGGACTCAGACAAATGGCTAGAGGCTATGAAATCTGAAATGGACTCCATGTATTCCAACCAAGTGTGAACTTTGGTTAATGCACCAAAGGGTGTAACCCCTATTGGATGCAAATGGATCTATAAGAAAAAAATTAGAGTGGATGGCCAAGTTGAAACCTATAAAGCTAGATTACTAACTAAAGATTTCAGACAAAAATAGGATATTGATTATGATGAAATATTTTCACCTATTGTCATGGTCAAATCTATATGGATTATGCTTGCAATAGCAGCATACCATGATTATGAGATTTGGCAAATGGATGTGAAGACCGCCTTCCTTAATGATTATCTTGAGGAAGAGGTTTACATATCTCAGCCAGAAGGGTTTGTCTCAAAAGGGAGAGAAAATTAGATATGTAAGTTTAAAAAATCTATTTATAGATTAAAACAGGCCTCGAGGAGTTGGAACATCCGATTTGATGTTACAGTCAAAGAGTTTGGCTTTATCAAAAATGTGGATAAACCTTGTGTATATAAGAAGACTAGTGGGAGTGCCATTGTCTTCTTCATTTTATATGTGGATGACATACTTCTTATTGGGAATGATATCCCAATATTACAATTGGTCAAGACATGGCTATCAAGTAAGTTTTCCATGAAGGATTGGGGTGAAGCATCCTATATACTAGGTATAAAGATCTATAGGGACAGATCTAAGAGGATGTTAAGCTTGTCCCAATCTAGGTACATAGACTTAGTGCTAAAGAGGTTTAGTATGGATGAAAGTAAAAAAAGTTATTTACCCATGAGTCAAGGCATACATCTCTCTAAAAGGATGTCTCCTAAAACACCGAAAGAGAGAAATAGAATGAATTCTATTCCCTATGCTTCGGCAGTAGGGTCGATCATGTATGCTATGCTATATACTAGACCTGATGTTGCCTATGCCTTAGGCATAGTTAGTAGATTTCAGGCTGATCCAGGAGATGATCATTGAAAAGTAGTAAAAAATATTCTTAAGTATCTAAGAAGGACTAAAGATATTTTTTTGGTATATGGAGGATCTGATTTAAAACTAAAAAGTTATTCTGACTCTAGTTTGCAATCAGATCCTGATGATAGTAAGTCCACTTCAGAGTATGTCTTTACTCTTAATGGTGGAGCTGTTAGTTAAAAAAATTCCAAGCAGCAGACTGTAGCTGACTCAACCACCGAGGCAGAATGTATAGCTGTAAGTGAAGTCGCCAAGGAAGCTGTCTGGATGAAGAAGTTCATCACTGAGTTGGATATCGTTTCTGAGATTAAGAATTCAGTACCATTTTACTGTGATAATACTGAAGCAGTTGCTCAAGCAAAGGAACCAAGGTCTCATCATAAATCCAAGCATATTCTAAGATGCTTCCATCTCATTCGTGAAATAATCGAAAGATAAAATGTTATCATTGAACGAGTAGAAATAAAGAATAACATAGCAGACCCATTCACTAAGGCTCTACCACAACAGTAGTTCGATCGCCATCTCGATTGTATGAAGATAAAATATAAGGGCAATTGGCTTTAGTGCAAGTGGGAGATTGAAAAGAATATGCCCTACAAGCCAATCGAAATTTATATTTTGATGGGTTTTTCTTGTAATCTTTCAGACTTATGTATTGACTCTTTAAATAATAAAAAATATTTTTCATCATATGTTGCATCTTACTTTAGTAATAATTATGATGAACTTCATAAATTAAAAAAATAAGTTTAGAATTATGATGAGATCATACCTATGAGACCTAAAATCCTAAAAGTCTTGATTTAGAATATTCCTAGTCATAGGAGCATTGAGTCGGAGATCAATGTTCCGAATAGATTAGCACTTTCTATGTATGCTCGATGGAGAGGGTGGTAGATCTCATAAGCCACTTGTGTGAGATACTAATACAAGAAAGTGGGTGCTCATTAGAGAATGAGTTCACTAAATTGATCCGACTTAAGAAACATCTTATGAAATTTACTTACCTGTCAAGAGATGTTTTCTTATAGTGGGAGTTGTGCATGTAATCCTTTGGCCTGAGATTGCCATAGAACCTTGTATACATGAATCCATATTTTTTTATTCATACTCATTCATGACTTAGTCATATACAGGGTGTTTTAGATATGGTAGAATGTGTATGGAGGTTGTGAGTAGGTCAACATAGAATCGATCACTCCTGGTAAGAGGAGATCGCATCCTACTTGCTCTGATCGATTGATGATTTAAAAAATCTTTGATCAAAGTAGAATAAAAATTAGAAAGAGTTTCTAATATTTCATTAATTGAATCATCATATAAGATTGAGAGAAATATGAGTATGATATTGGATTTGACATCATTCCATATCCAAAGTCATATTCGGGGTGCAGAGAGATCGCAGGATCAAATTGCATGGTAACTTTTCACTGAAGGATATTTTTGATATTTTCATCAAAAATTTTATATCTTTCAGATAGATATGATACATTGCTAGACGTCAATCTTGTCTTATGGGTTTGATCGAATTAAAGAGTTTAATTCAATCACCAATTAGAAAGAGTTCTAATTGCTGAAATCGGGTTAGCTCGATTGGATCTAGATCGATTAGATTAAATTCTAATCAAATCAAATCGACTTGAACTCAGACCTATTATTGGCTAGATGTAGAACCAATGGGTCATACACAAAGGGTATTAATTAGGGGTCTAATTGGACTAGATCATATTTGCAAAATTGACATGCTAGCACATGTTGCAAAAAACTAGCTCCTTGTTTCGAATTGGGTTTGAAATTAATTTCATATTGGGCTAATTAAAGCAAAATAAATTCAAATAAATTTTGGTTTTGAGTTGGTTCATCCCTTGGCTATATGTACCAAAAATTTAAAGCCAGGAAACCAAGTCTCCATGAGTCAAGAATTTTTCTTGTGCGTGGGTGCAGTTTTTGTGTGCAGAAATAGCTTTCGCATCCCATGAGATGGGATGCCTCATCCTTGAGCTTATCCTATGTTCTATGATGAAATAAAATTTTGAATGATTTATAACTTTATTTTGAGTATAAAAATTTTTTTGAAGTTAAAATTCCTTCTGTTTTAATCATGAAAATTCATTGAAGTTGGAAATCCTATCAGCCTAATCCATACGCCTGACCAAGAGTCCAACTTGTGAAGGACTCTAACCCATTTGTCATGCACTTCTTAATCTGAATTTTTTTTTTATGATATTCTCATGTTAGTGCCTTAATTTTTGACTATTGGATGGATAAAATTACATTGATGGGTGGTGGAAAAAAATTATGCCATTGGAAGCTGCGCGACTCATTGGAGAATCATCAAGAAAAATGTTTCGAAGAGTCCTTCTACATGAAGAGTCTCTTGAATTTTTTTTTGATGATTGCCATGTATCAAAAACTTTCAGATGGGTATGAGAATTTATTAGGAGGTGTAAGATTTTTTGATGGATATGAGATGGCATGTGGAAGGGGCGTGAAAAATTTTTGAAGGCAGCCCATCGCTAAGTATTTAAAGGGGGGTGCGTCGGGTGATTGGATTCATTCAGATTTCCAATTCTTCCTTTCTTTCTAACAATCTCTCCCTATTATCCAATTAGTCTCTTCCTTCTCTTGTTAGGATAAGTCTAAAAATAGTAAGGACAAGTCCGATATTAGGACAAGAGTCTATGAAGAGAATTAAGGAAGACAAGGAGAGAAGAAAGATAGGGATAGGAAGGCAGGAGAAGAGGAAGAGGGTCTTGAGGTCCTGGTGTTCAAAAAAATTCTCAGAGTGAGAATTTTGGAGGAGAAATCCTCTCAAAGATTTGGTGTCCTAATCATAACCCTGTGTGGATCATCGTTGGAGGGCAAACACTTGGGCACCTAGTAGAGGTTATGCTAAAATTTAGATTAAGCGCTACAGGTATTCTTCTATAACTTAAATTTAATCTTGAATTTATGTTATATACGATTGTTAATCATCAAGGAGATGCTGGTTTAAGGATTTAATATTTAAAATTTTTTTATTAAAATTTTGAAATCTATTATGTTTCTACTATGCATGCCCACCCTTTAAATCCTACAGTCCGATCTCTACAGATCGTTCACTCGAAGCTCTGATCGGATCTTCCTTTGTTGGAGTGCTCGCTCGCGTCGAAGGCTCTGGATGGCTGATCCAAGCTCCTTTTTTCGGATCTCCCAAACTCCTTCAGATCAAAAGATGAAGCTTTATGAGGAGGTGGTGGTGTGAAAGATTGGACAAGACTCACTCTTGTATTTTTCTTTTCACAAGACCTAGAGATGAAACCCTAGAACCCACAGCTCATACTCGAGAGGAAGAACACTTCCTCTGTTTCTCACGCACGAAAGCCCAACCCACTCTTAACTTTTTATGTCCCCTCTCTTACATTTCTCATGCCAAAAATCACTTCTAATCTTGCACAAAACTAATCCCTTTTTAAGGTTGACATCCCATGGAAGATAAGAATAAGAATAAGATAGTTTTGGTTCAAATTTAAGTGTTGGTTGATCTTTATCATCAATTCAAATCAGATTTGAATTAAATTTTGAACCAAACTTTATCCTTATCTTATAAACTCAGAGAGGGGTCAACCAACAATAGAATAGTATAAAAAATCTCATGCAAAAATATTTTATGCATAGAGAAATGTGGTGGTGTGAAGAGGATAGTCCAACTCAATTTGGACTCTAGATTTTCATTCAAATTCAAACCAATTTGAACTCAAATTTAAACCAACCAATTTCTAATTCAAAAGGACTCAGATAAAAATATGAAAAAGACTTCTTGGTATAAGAAAAAATCATATAAAATATTTCTCACGTGAAGAATAAGAGGGCACAGATAAAAGAGGTGCAAGGGATTCGAATTCGAATTATTTTTCTCATCCAATTAGATTCTTAATCCAATCAAATTAGGTTAAACCCAATTAAATTATTAAACCCAATCTACTTATATAGTAAATAGCTTTGATCAAATCTTAATTAAATCAAAAATTAATCAAGCTCAAGTCCTGATTATATCAGGAATCGAACATCCTTAGCGATTAGCTCATCTCATAACCTAATCGGATCAAACCAAATTGAATCCAATTCAATTAGATTCGATCCAAATCTCAATATTCAATCAAATTAAATTAATTAATAATCTAATTATTAATCAATCCTTCTATAATTCATCAATAATTAGTGAATTAATTTATTATAATTTTTATATAGGATTAATCATCAATCGAATTGATTATTTTACCCTAGAACGATTCTTAATCACTGATCAGCCATATGATCTGTCAGAAACTTTTTTTGAGTGTGACCCCATATGTTCTAACCTAAATTAATAGTATAAAAATAATCTTCTTAAACCAATCAAAGTGACCATCTAGCAATGATACCTGACATCCGGATAGGTCGAAAGATTGCAAAGCATCATTCAAGAACCTATTGGCATATAGTTACCGTATAATTCATCCCTTTGACCCAAATGCTCAAGGTGATCTAGAGTTTAACTGTTAACCTTGATATGGTCATCTATATTGTATTTTAATTTTTAAAATTCATCACATAGATTACTTCGATCAAGATTTTACTGAATTGAAACACACTGATACATTAATTCCTACTTATTCGGAAGGGTCAATTCTATCTTAACTCACACACCGACTTCGCAAGTACTTGACTATGTCTAGAAACTTTTCATCACTGAATTAAAAATTTAGATAGTTTGATACCAAAGCATAGTGAGTTGCTTGTAAGTCATCGTGATGTTCTCAAGTCGGAGGGACACTTATACCCATATCCTTCGCGAGCTACTCTTGACAGCAGAGTGCTCAGCAATTGGTCACATTTAGTGAGATGTACTCCTACGTCTCACTTGCATACCATACCAGTGTCTCTACACTCCTTGGTTAAGAAGACAACCAATGTATATAGCACACAATGACCTATACTTGATATAGCTATTGTTTTAATAATAGTATATCATTTGGTTATAACTTAAGGTTTAAGGACTAAATAATATATCCTCCTATATCGAATCAAATACTCCTAAGGACTTCATCACATAACAGGAGTTCAAAATGAGATATACACAGTGATGAAAAAATTAAATAATATTTATTAATTCAACAATTCATATACAATTACAATTATAAGCATAACCATCAACCAACTGATGATTGGCTTTATGACACAATTCCCAATAACTCCCACTTGGACTAAAGCCAATCGGTACAGTATCATATATCCATCTTTGATTTGTAGTCTTTGAACTTCTTGATGTCGAGGTCTTTAGTAAATGGGTCGGTCAGGTTCTTCTTTCCATCGATCTTCTAAAGCTCAATATCACCTCGATCCACGATCTCTCTTACCAAATGATAGCAGAACAGACTGTGCTTGGTCTGCTGATGTAACTTCGATTCTTTCTCTTAAGTAATGGCATCAGTACCGTCATAGTATAATAAGACAGGGCCATCAAGAGAGGGTGCCACTCTGAGCTCGTTGATGAACTTTTGTAGCCACACAGCTTCCTTCGTTGCATTGGATACCATGATATATTCCATCTCACAAGTAGAGTCGGCCATAATGTACTATTGGAAATTTTTTCAGTAGATTGCTCAACCGTTCAGGATATAAATATATTCTGACATACTCTTGCTGTCATCATGGTCCAACTGAAAATTAGAGTCTATAAACCCCACAAGTTTTAAGTCAGATTCTCCATAGATAAGCCACTGATCCTTAGTATTTCTTAAATACTTAAGAATAATCTTTACGACCTTCTGGTGATTCTCACCTGGATCGGACTAGTATCTGCTCACTACTCCTAATGAGTATTCCACATCTAGTTGCATACATATCATGGTATACATAATAGATCCCACTATCGAAGCATATGAAATTCTACTCATATGCTCTCTCTCTCAAGGAGTTGTCGAACAATCACTCTTCAAGAGAGAAATTCTTTAGCCTATCGAAAAATAGCCTTTCTTGAAATTTTCTATGCTGAACTTTTTCAGCATAGTATCAATGTACGTCGACTGAGATAATCTAAGCAATTTTTTAGATCTATCTCTATAGATCTTCATCCCAAGAATGAAGGATGCTTCTCCCAAGTCTTTCATAAAGAACTATAATGACAACCAAACTTTTATTCTCTGTAATACAGGGATGTCATTTTCGATTAAGAGAATGTCATCGATATACAAAATAAAAAATACTAAAAATACTACCACAAAGTTATTAGTCCATTTGTATATGCAAGGTTCCTCTCCATTCTTAATGAAGCCATACATTCTGATCACTTTATCAAAATGCATGTTCCAACTTTGAGATGTCTGCTTAAGTCCATAGATGGACCTTTGAAGCTTGCACACCTTAGACTCATCTGTGGGTATGAAACCTTCAGGTTATATCATATACACCTCTTCTTCTAGCTCTCCATTTAAGAAGGTTGTTTTCACATCCATTTATTAGATTTCATCATCCAGATGTGCTGCTATCACAAGCATAATCCGAATAGACTTGAGCATTATCACAGGAGAAAATGTCTCGTCATAGTTAATACCATAATACTGACGGTAACCCTTAGCAACCAGATGAGCTTTATAGGTCTCCACCTTTCCGTCTGCATCTCTCTTCTTTTTGAAGATCCACTTACACCCTATGAGTTTTATCCCTTCAGGTGGGTCAATCAAAGTCTATACATTATTGATTTTTATGGACTTTATTTCGAATTTCATGACTTTCAGCCACTTATCGGAGTTAGACCTCTGCATCGCATCTATATAGATGATCAGATCCTCATTGTTCTCATCAAGTTCAACTGGATCCCCATCCTAAACTAAGAAACTATAGTATCTATTCGGTGGACGTGGTATTCTACTAGATTTCCTTAAAAATATTTCTACAATAGGTTTCAGATTTGATCTAATCAAGTCCAACTCTATGGGTTTACTAGATTGTGTAGGTTCTTCTATCGATTGAACTTCATCAAGTTTAATCTTGGAGGCATTAGTTCTTTCACTAAAAATTTTTTTTTCTAAAAAGACTATCCTACTACTGACGAGCACCTTCTATTTGTTAGCAAGATAGAAGTAATATCCTTTGGTCTCTTTTGGGTACCCTACAAATAGACATTTGTCAGATCTAGATCCAAGCTTGTCAATTTTTAAATGTTTGACATAAGCCAGACATCCATAAATCCTAAGATGAGAGAGTGCTGGCTTATGCTCTGTCCACATCTCATGTGGTGTTTTACTTATAGACTTACTCAAAATTTTATTTAAAATATAACAAGCCGACTTGAGTGTGTATCCCTAAAAAGAAACCGACAGACTTGCAAAGCCCATCATGGACCAAACCATGTCTAACAAGGTTCGATTCCTCCTTTTCGATACACCATTATGTTGTGGTGTTTTAGGTGTTAGATGTGTGTCCTAGAAGCCAGATTGGCTGACACATTCCTGTACAAATTTAAGGACAAATTTATAATTTTGACTATAGATCAATAAATGGGTTATTCTTCTATCACATTGTGTACATTGTGTCTGTGATACATCCTTTGAGTTAGTAGGAATGTCAATTCATATTTTCAAGAGTTAAAAATTTAAGGCATGAATTTACATAACTAACTCATAAACAGCTAGTGACCATAGGATCATCATGAGGATGGTGATCGATCCAGAAGGTTGGTATATGATCGCTTCCTTAGGCTAGATATATCTTGAGTCTATGGTGTGGAGACACCAGAGTGAGAGTACAAGTATTCATTGAGAATAAGAGTACTGAGCGTGACCATATCGAGCAGTCATAAGGAAGTCTACCTTCTCATCGATGACTAGCTCGATGCTGCAGTTGTGTGTCTAGTTCTTTGACCTGAGGTGCATCGATAGTTCACCTTGAGTGTGTTATAGTTTGACTACACCATAACTTGATCTTCTAGCCATTCAAAATCTTGAGGTGTATGTTGGCTGTAGTATATTCATTGTAGGAACTAGGTCGCACCAAGATGGGATCTATCAACCTCGATAGATGAGAGGAGTAGTCCTATGATGATTGAAAGATTGAGTCCTTAAGCCCATGGCCATGGCAGAGTGAAATAATGAAAAAAGAATTTTCTATTAGAATTTCATATCAGACTCGATCGATCGATTGGTTCATATGACTGATGTTGGATTTGACGAGTTCACCTTAACCCTAATTCAGTCAGGACTCATGATAGAGGAACTCAATCACACAGGTAGCTGCACTGAGAGGTTTGTCTTCAATTCTGATGGGTTGCCACCACATACTGCTAGGTGTCACTATTGAATTTTGAGAGCAATTAGAATGATATTGATGATCGATCATTCTAATTATCTGAATCAGAAGAGTTCTTGTCCATCGAAAGGAGTTTCGATGATGTCGATGATGAGATCATGACATATCTCATTACCATACAAAATTGAACCTAATTGGGTCACACAAATAAGGATTAGGGTCTGGATGTCATCAATTAGGCTAATCCAATTGATTTGGATTATATCCAATTAGGTTCAAGGAAATTATGCTAGCACTCGATTGAGCCTAACTTTCTCCTCATGTAATCTTTTCTATCTCGACTGAGTCAAATGTAATTTGACTCATCCAAAAAATCTTGAAAAAGTTTTTTTCAGTCTAAATGAAGCTTGTCCAGCTCAAAAAAGGCTTGTCTTAATTCATGAGATGAATTTAAGACAAGCACTTGCTAATTCCTGTCACCTGCCAATTTTATTTTAGGACATCTGTCAAATGTTGACATATGAGTCTTAAACTGAAGATAGCTCATTGGAAGATTTTTGTGGAGTATCTACATGCTAAAACTATATTGAATTGGGTGCCATAATCAGATTATGGTGTGAGCCCAATTGGATTAAAGTGGGCACCCCAAATGGATAAGAATGAAAGAGTCCTGATTAACATGGACTCTTTGGCGCCACCTTGCTTATGCTTATCTAAAGTTGGTGCCAACATAGGAGAGAGGTGGGAGTTCTTATCTGATGTGATCAGATGACATCACTCCATTAATCAAAATTTTTTTAAAATTTATTAGAATTTTCTGATTGGTCGAATGATTGGCACTGCGCAGCATACAGGGTCTATAAAATCCCTGTCTGCGCCTAGGGTTTGTGAGTTTTTGCTCAATACCCAGCCAAAATGAGAATCTTCTCCTTTTCTCCATATCCTCCCCTGCTCTCCTCCCTCCCCTCTTCACGTCCAAGGAGTTGGACATCCATCTGGCAAAGATCTAAGGCGTGGTGACGCCTGGAACAGGAAGGCTGCAGGACATCTTCGACAGGCTGCTGCTCTAACTTCAGAAGGAGTTCTGAAATACTTTCAAATCAGATAGAGATCTGATTTTTGGAATGTAGATTTGTGAGGAAAAAACATTCTAGGTCCTGCTTGAGTGGATATTGGTAGAGGCCAGGTGCTTGCGTGGCTACATCAGAACCTCAGGCTGTGCTGAGATCATCTACAGGGTAATCAGATTACCCTTGAGGTTTTACTTATTTCCTCATCCCTTTTAGATTTATTTTAGACTTAATATCAGATATGAAGATTAGATCTAGAGATTTAGATCTAAAATAAATATAGAATAAATTTTTTTTTAAAATTATTTCATCCCAGATTTGATGAAATCTGAAAGATCCTACAAAAGAAAAAGGTAATTTTTCCTTCAACTAGTATCAGAACCAGGTTGATGGCTCAGTTTTAGATCTAATTTAGATCTAATTTTAATTTTAATTTATTTGATATTAAAAAATTTTAGATATCACATCAGATATAATAGGATCTAAAATTAAAATATTTAAAATTAAATCTAAGTAGATCTAACATGCATGAGATGCATGACTAGACTAGGATTAGTTGAATCCATGAACAGTGTTAAGTTTTATATTTTAATGAGATTAAAATATAAATTAAATATAATTTATTTTCTATTTTTTTAATATTATAAGTGTTATAATCAAATCAAAAAAAAAAAAAAATTAATTATTTCATAAAATTGATCTATTGCATGCCTAGACTAGTTGTAGAATTGTTCTAGTAACTTGTCTAGAATAGATTTAATTTTGAATAGTTCAATTTAAATTTTATTTTTTAGATATTACATGTGATGTATCAAATCTGAAAGCATGTTAATTAGATCAATTTTTGATACATGAGATGTATGCAAAGCATGTATTAGTTAGATCTTAAATTATATATGTAATATGTTAATTTAGATCTAACTAGTTTTATAGTTAAATTTATATTTCTGATTAAGGTGTTCCTCATGGCCGTCTGGTCATAAGAATGAAGTAGGATTTTAAGACCCTCTCTTCCCATTCAATGGGGTGTTCTTATAACGTGTAGGGGTGCCGCACGTTCATCCTTAATCAGAAATCAAAATTTACTTTTCTACAAAATCCTAGATCCTGAAACCCTAAGATTTATTTTACATGTTTTGTTTATGAAGCCAAACTTAATTAATGAATTAAGCTTATGAAATTAAGTTAGGTTTAAAATTGAGAATTTCAGATCTAAATCATTTTCATAAAATTGGGTTCGGGCTTGGGTAGCTTAATTAGGTCTAGCGATTGATCAAACCGAATCAAGAGTTGGTTAGGTGGGATCATGAAAGCTAATAATTAATCAGCCTAATAAAATTATGTCTGGGTCAAGGTCGAATCATATTTAGATGTGACTCGATCAAGTTAAGACCTAATTTAGCTCAAAGGTTAGAGCCTGAATTGTAGGCTAACCCAATTAGTTCTGGTTCGATAATTTGGTGTCTAAGATAAGTTGGGCAGATTCGACCGACTGATTTTTAATTAGGAGCTACTTGACTTGAATGCATTCTTGTCAAGTTAATGGCATATCCCTCCCATCGGTCTCACTTATCTGGCCATATGTGTCAACTCAGTTCTAATTAGAGGTGGCTAACAATTCGAGCTAACCTATGTCACTAGGTTAGTCATAATTGTTATGACTATGTCAAGTCAAGTTTAATAAGACCTAAATCAAATCTCTCTAAGAAAATATTAAGTCTAGGTCTTCCACCATTATGGATGTGCGGGTCCTTCCCAGGGTTAATTGTTCTCGACTGGTTACAGTGGCTCAATTGCATCGAAAAGATGCAACCATGTCCATTAGACATTGGATTCTATGGATTAGAGGATGGGTTAGGCTCAATATTCTGGATACGGTGAAGGAACCAATCAGGAATCTAGTTTGTGCAAATGGTGGATTTGGCTTGACTAAGGATTGGAGCAATATTCCGGATACGGTGAGCTTCATGAATTAGAGATCAAGTTTTGGATGCACCATGATTAGAGAATCATTGGACAAGAGTTGTTTACTCATCGGTTGACCCATCATCAATAACTGTTAGGTGAGGTGGTAAGCCAATCGGTGAGACTGCACCACCCACTAAAAATCACTGATCACAGAGATTTTCACATCTCTACCAAGGGAGTGTAGGGATCTGAGAAAATAGTGAGAGCCTAATTTATTTAAAAATAAAATTCTTAAATAAATTGATTAAGTCTGATTACAAAATCTAACTAGAAACTTTCGACTCTCTATAGAAAATATGTCTGCCTCCAACCCCCTAACCAAAATACTAGACATCCATAGATTGACTGGATCCAATTTCAAAGACTAGTTAAGGAACTACAAAATTATTCTGGATTCTGAAAAATTGACTCATGTCTTAGACCAGGACCCACCTGTCATGCCAGCACGTCTGACTGCTGAACAGAGAGCGTCTCTGGAAAAGTGGACAGATGATGATAACAAAGCAAGATACTACATGTTGCGTGCAATGTCTGATGACTTGCAGCGCCAGCATGAAAATATTTTGACTACCCGCCAAATGTTGGCTCACCTGCAAGAGTTGTTTGGTGAACAGAGTCACGCAGCCAAGTATCAAGTCTGTCAAAGACTTTTTAAAACCAAGATGCATGATGGGCAGTCAGTCCAAGATCATTATTTGACAATGATCAAGGATCTTGAGGAGCTTGAGAAGCTCAGTATCATCTTAGACAAGAATTTTCAGATTGATGTAATCCTTCAGTCCTTATCCGATGCATATGGTCAGTTCATCATGAACTTCCATATGCATAAGATGCAGTGTACCTTGGCCGAGTTAATGAACATGCTGGTTACGACTGAGCTTTCTTTGAAGGGTTCAAAAGGCTCAGTTCTTACTGTGGAGCGGACTTCTTCCAAGAGAAAGTCTTTTGAAAAGAAAAAGAAGTTTGCGAAGAAGCAGAAGGTGGATTGTAAGAAAAAGAAGACAGAACCGAAGAAGAAGGCTGCTGATAAGGAAAAATATTTTCACTTCCAATCAGACGGCCATTGAAAGTGGAACTATCCTCAGTACCTGGCCACCCTGAAGAATAAGAAGGATGGTCCTTTTGGAGGTATGCTCATTTTAGAATCTAACCTTACGGTTTCTTCTGCATCCAGTTGGGTGCTTGACTCTGGTTCTAGTGCTCATTTGTGCACTTCTATGTAGGATCTTGAGGAGAGTAGGAGGCTGAGGGATAGGGAGATGATCCTACGCATCGAGAACGGAGCAAGAGTTGCTGCTGTGATGGTGGAAACCTACCCTCTGTGATTATCGTTAGGATTAGATTTAGTTTTAAGAGACTATTATTATGTGCCTGCAGTAAGCAGGAATTTGATTTCTATTTCATGTTTAGCACAAAAAGGCTATGTGATTAGCTTTCATAAGGACCATTGTAACATTTTTTTATGAAAATAATAAAGTTGTAGATGGTTTTCTTATTAACGATCTCTATCAGCTACATATTGATGTATCTATATTTAATATTGAGCAAAATATGAATGCCATAAGAATTAAAAGACCTAGAGATAGTCTAAATGATAAGTATCTGTGGCACCTAAGGCTAGGTCATATAGCGAAAGACAGGGTTAACAAATTGGAGAAATTCGAGCTATTGTGTCCGTTGATTTTCGAGTCATATCCAGTTTGTGAATCATGCCTTCAAGACAAAATGATCAAGCTTCCTTTTGTGGGACATGGGGAAAGAGCCACAGACCTACTTGCCCTAGTACATACGGATGTATGCGGTCCATTTGATGTACCGGCTAGAGGCAACTACATCTACTTCATTACCTTTATCGATGATATGTCTAGGTATGGGTATGTATTTATAATGAAATACAAGTCTGAAGCTTTTGAAAGGTTCAAAAAATTCAGACATGAGGTAAAAAAATAAATAGAAAAGTCCATTAAGATTCTTCGATCAGATCGAGGAGGTGAATACCTTAGTCAGAATTTTTAGACTATCTTAAGGACAATGGTATAGTCTCTCAATGGACTCCACTTGGAATGCCTCAACGAAGTTTCAAAATGGAGAAATCGGATCCTATTAGATATGGTCCGTTCCATGATGAGCTTCATGGACCTCCCTGAATTTCTTTGGGGATATTGTCTCATGACAGTAATACATGTATTGAATAGGGTTTCCTCTAAAACTGTTCCTACCACACCATATGAGATATGGCATGGTAAGAAGCCAAGTCTGAATCATCTCAGAATTTGGGGTTATCCGGCTCATGTCAAGAGACAGCAGACGAACAAGTTAGAGTTCAGATCTTTTAGAGCTCGATTCATAGGATATCCTAAAAAGTCATTAAGATACTATTTTTATATTCTGGAAGACCACAATATGATTGTGAGTCAAAATGCTATTTTTCTTGAAAAATAGTTTAATCAAGATGGTGGCATTGGAAGAATAATTAAGCTCAAGGAGAATGTCTCCCAAGAGCAACGAGCTAAAGAACCTGAGAAACTAAATCAATCAGAACCAGTCTTAGCACAACTTCTTTCACCTCGTAGATCGACTAAGGTTTTCCATCCTCCTGAAAGGTACTTAGGTACCATACAAGAGGATGTAGAGAAAATATTCCTCACGAGAAATGGGGTTCATGGTGATGATCCCAAGACCTATGACGATGTGATATCAGATATCGACTCCAAGAAATGGTTAGAGGCAATGAGATCAGAAATTGACTCGATGCACTCAAACCAAGTCTGGACCTTAGTAGATCCACCTGAAGGTATTGTACCTATTGGGTGTAATGGATCTTCAAGAGAAAGATAGGTGCAGATGAGAATATGGAGACATTCAAGGCTAGGCTCGTAGCGAAAGGTTATAGTCAGCACGAAGGTATTGACTATCAGGATACCTTCTCGTCCGTAGCCATGCTAAAATCTATCCGCACATTGCTTGCTGTTGCAGCATATTTCAATTATGAAATATGGCAGATGGACGTGAAAATGACGTTCTTAAATGGATATCTTGAGGAAGATATCTATATAGAACAGCCACTTGGTTTCACATCCAGTGATGATGATCATAAGGTCTGCAAGCTGCAAAGGTCCATTTATGGACTTAAGCAAGCATCTCGAAGCTGGAATACTCATTTCAATGATGTGATCAAAATATTTGGTTTCATCAAGAATAAGGAGAAACCATGTGTGTTCAAAAAGGTCAGTGGGAGCGCAGTTGTCTTTCTCGTATTGTACATAGATGACATCCTCCTAATTGAGAATGATATTTCCATGTTAACCCCAGTCAAAGTATGATTGTCTAAGAAGTTCTCTATGAAAGATCTAGGAGAGGCATCCTTTATACTGGGTATTAAGGTCTATAGAGATAGACCGAATAGGATGCTGGGACTTTCACAGAAGATGTACATAGAGGAGGTGCTAAAAAGGTTTAGCATGGAAAACTCCAAAAGAGGTTTAGTACTTTTTAGACATGGCATTCATCTCTCCAAGAAGATGTGCCCTAGCACACCTGAGGAGATTGAATGCATGAGCAAGATCCCTTATGCTTCGGCAATAGGGAGCCTCATGTATGCCATGCTATGTACACGACCTGATATAGCCCATGCTGTGAGTGTCACAAGCAGATATCAGTCGAATCCAGACAAAGAGTACTGGACTTCTGTGAAATGTATCCTTAAGTACTTGAGAAAGACTAAGGATATGTTTCTAATCTTTGGGAATGGAGAACTCAGATTCAGGGATATACAAACTCAGACTTTATGTCTGATATAGATGATCGAAAGTCGACATCTGAGAGTCTGTTCATTTGCAATGGTAGTGCAGTTAGCTGAAAGAGTTTCAAGCAGACAGTGATTGCTGATTCCACCATGGAGGCAGAGTACATTGCTGCATCGAAAGCTATGAAGGAGGCATTCTAGTACAAGAAGTTTGCCGTAGAGCTTGGAGTGATATCATCGGATGCTATACCTCTTTACTACAACAATAATGATGCCATAGTCCTAGCTAAGGAGCCAAGATCTCACCAGAAGTCCAAGCACATCGAGCGGCAATTCCATTTGATCTGTGATTATCTCGAAAAGGATTATGTCGAGGTCAAGAGAGTCGACTCCACAAACAATGTGGCAAACCCACTGACAAAGCCATTAGGCAAGTAAAAGATCGAAGTCCACCTTGAGAAGATGGGACTTAGATATGTAGCCAATTGGCATTAGGTCAAGTGAAAGTTTGTTAGATGTGTGCCCTAGATGCCAGATTGGCTGACACATTCTTGTACAAATCTAAGGGCAAATTTATAATTTTGACTATAAATCAATAAATGGATTATTCTTCTATCACATTATGTATATTGTGTCTGTGATACATCCTTTGGGTTAGTAGGAATGTCAATTCATATTTTCAAGAGTTGAAAATTTAAGGCATGAATTTACATAACTAACTCATAAACAGCTCCTGACCATAGGATCATCACGAGGATGGTGATCGATCTGGAAGGTTGGTGTACGATTACTTCTTTAGGATAGATGTGTCTTGAGTCTACGGTGTGGAGATACTGAAGCGAGAGTATAGGTATTTGTTGAGAATGAGAGTACTGAGCGTGATCATATCAAGCAATCATAAGGAAGTCTACCTTCTCGTCGATGACTAGCTCGATACTGCAGTTGTGTGTCTAATTCTTTGACCTGAGGTGCATTGATAGTTCACCTTGAGTGTGTTATAGTTTGACTACATCATAACTCGATCTTCTAGCCATTTGAAATCCTGAGATGTATGTTGGCTGTAGCATATTCATTGTAGGAACTAGGTCGCACCAAGATGGGATCTATCAACCTCGATAGATAAGAGGAGTAGTCCTATGATGATCGAAAGATCAAGTCCTTAAGCCCATGGCCATGGCAGAGTGAAATAATAAAAAAAGAGTTTTTTATTGGGGTTTCACATCAGACTCGGATCGATCGATTGATTTATATGACTGATGTTGGGTTTGATGAGTTTACCTTAACCCTAATTCAGTCGGGACTCATGATAGAGGAACTCAATCACACAGGTAGCTGGATTGAGAGATTCATCTTCAATTCTGATGGCTTGCCATCACATACTGCTAGGTATCACTGATAGATTTTGAGAGCAATTAGAATGATATTGATGATCGATCATTCTAATTGTCTGAATCAGAAGAGTTCTGATCCATCGAAAGGAGTTTCGATGATGTCGATGATAAGATCACGACATGTCTCATTACCATACGGAATTAAACTTAACTGGGTCACACAAACAAGGGTTAGGGTCTGGATGTCATCAATTGGGCTAATCCAATTGATTTGGATTAGATCCAATTAGGTTCAAAGAAATCGTGCTAGCACTCGATTGAGCCTAACTTTCTCTTCATGTAATCTTTTCTATCTCGACTGAGTCAAATATGATTTGACTCACTCAGAGAACCTTGGAAAGATTTTTCTCAGTCTAAATAAAGCTTGTCCAGCTCAGAAAAGGCTTGTCTTAATTCATGAGATGAATTTAAGACAAGCACCTGCTAATTCCTGTCACCTGTCAATTTTATTTTAGGACATCTATCAAATGTTGACATATGGATCTTAAACTGAAGAGAGCTCATTGGAGGATTTTTGTGAAGTGTCCACATGCCAAAATCATATTGAATTGGGTGCCATAATCTGATTATGGCGTGAGCCCAATTGGATTAAAGTGGGCACCCCAAATGGATAAGAATGAAAGAATCCTGATTAACATGACTCTTTGGCGCCACCTTGCTTATGCTTATCTAAAGTTGGTGCCAACATAGGAGAGAGGATAGAGATTCTTATCTGATATGATCAGATGACATCACTCCACCAATCAAATTTTTTTCAAAATTTATTGGAATTTTTTGATTGGTCGAATGATGTGGCACTGCGCAGCATATAGGGTCTATAAAATCCCTATCTACGCCTAGGATTTGTGAGTTTTTGCTCAATACCCAGCCAAAATGAGAATCCTCTCCTCTTCTCCATATACTCCCTACTCTCCTCCCTCCCCTCTTCACATCCAAGGAGTTGGACATCCATCTGGCAAAGATCCAAGGCACGGTGACGCCTGGAACAGGAAGGCTGCAGGACATCTTCGACAGGCTGCTGCTCCAACTTCAGAAGGAGTTCTGAAGCACTTCCAAATCAGATAGAGATCTGATTTTTGGAGCATAGATTCATGAGGAGAAGATGTTCTAGGTCCTGCCTGAGTGGATATTGATAGAGGCCAGACGCTTGCATGGCTACATCAGAACCTCAGACTGTGCTGAGATCATCTACAGGGTAATCAGATTACCCTTAAGGTATTACTTGTTTCTTCATCTCTTTTAGATTTATTTTAGACTTAATATCAAATATGAAGATTAGATCTAGAGATTTAGAACTAAAATAAATATAAAATAATTTTTTTTTAAATTATTTCGCTCCAGATTTGATGAAATCTAGAAGATCCTACAAAGTAAAAAGGCAATTTTTCCTTCACCAGGAGGGGTCCATTGTGAGAGAATCTCATTCTCTTCTAAGTATGTCAGAAACTCACTGGAGAGGTATTCTCCTTCTCGATCGGATCGAAGAGTTTTAATACTCTTTTCAGTTTATTTCTCTACTTCATTACGAAATCATTTGAACATTTCAAATGATTCTGACTTATGTGTTATTAAGTAGACGTGCCCATACCTCAATAGGTCGTCTGTAAACATAATGAAATAATAATATCCACCTCTGGTACTAGTGTTCATTGGTCCACATACATTAGTATGTATTAGACCTATAACTTCACTAGCTCACTCACTTTTTTCAGTAAAAGGTGGTTTGGTCATTTTTTTTAAAAAGATAGGACTCACAAGTTGGGAGTGATTCACAATCACTGACTTTGAAGATTTTCTCTTATGTTAACCTGTTTATTCTGTTCTTATTAACATGACCTAACCTACAATGTCAAAGATAGATATTAGAAACATCACTAATTCTAGATATTTATTGGACGTATACATTACACTAACAGATTGTAACAATATGTGAATACCATTGTTCAGCTGTCCATTCATCACATTAATATCATTCATAATGATATTAAAATTATTTTTTTAATTAAAATTTTATAACCGTTTATGATCAAAAGACATACAGAAATAATATTCAATAAAAAAGAAGGATAAAAATGACATTCACTTAAAATAATTATATTAGATTTGAATACAAGCTTAATAGTCCCTAATGCTAGAACTGAAACTGATCTTCTATCTCCAACATTAAGGAACCTTTCACCTTTTTCAAATCTCTTACTGATCTGCAGACCCTACAACGAATTACAAATATTAAAAGAGCTTTCAGTATCTAATATCCAGGTAGTAGAATCATAAATTAAAAAATTATAAGGTATTATCATATAATTACCTTATCCAGCAACAACTTGCTTCTTTCTCGACCTATTCGGATCCAGGAAGGTAATGTATTGAAGACAATTCCTTTTTCAGTGCCCTTGCTTCTTGCAATAGAAGCATTCCATCTGACTTTGGTCGGACTTGGGTTTCTTGGTCTGATTGGACTTGGGTGCCCTAGCATTTTGTACCCTTTTCTTATTCTTCTTGTTTTTCTTTCCTTTCTTAAAGGATCAACGTTCAAAAGAAGACCCTCCCACAACATTCACCAACTCTTTTTGGAGCTGGTGATCCTTTTCAAAGTTTTGCAGCAACCCCAGCAAATCGTGGTAGTTAACTACAAATTTTGTCATTCAAAAATGAGTAAGAAAAGGAAGGTAGAACTTGGGTAGAGAGTTCAGAATAGCATCTCTTTTCAACTACTCATACAGGAGAAAGCCGAGCTTGCTTAGTTGCTCAATCATCTCGATCATGTACAATACATGATTAGTGACTGATGCTCCTTCCCTCATTAGAGCATTGAAGATGGCACAACTAGTCTTGTGCCTCTCAACATCATCGGGTGTGCCAAAAGACTCATTCAATATTTACAACATATCCTATGACTAAGCATTCTCAAAATGATGGCTACACTCATCATTCACCACCGTCAGCATAATACAACAACTGTAGTCTGATCATTGAGCCACTTCTGATAAGTATCTTTGATCGAGCTATGTGCATCTAGAGCTGGCTCCTCGAGTGTCGGATCAGTTAACATATACAAGATCCATTAATGCTCCAAAATAATTTTGAGCTTTCGATACCAGCTATCAAAATTTGATCCCATCAATTTATCACTATCTAATAGTGATCGAAGCAACAAGGTGGTGGCCATAACTGCAAAAAAAAAATCAGAACCTAATTAGTATATGAATTGATTAAGTCTAAAGACATAGATTTTAATCTAAAAGTTCTCTCACTATTTTATTCGAATTGATAGCCTCTATCTTCAATTCGAGAAATTATACTAATTTTTTAGTGGGTACTAGAATCCATATGGACTGCACATGGGTCCGAGTGTGGCTCGACCAATCCTTGTGTACCCATGGGTAGATTCTTAATCAATTATTTTATAAAATAATTTTTAGTATTCAATTTTGCCTCAGACACCTCTTCAGCAGGCGTATGGCGCCTCCACTGAAAGTTTTGGTTAGGTCCAACCATTAACATGCTAGAATTTAGTGTATCTAACAAACGAGTGATCAGATCCGAGTGTGGCTCGACCAACCTAACCATCATCAGAAAGACACAACTAAAATAATATATTATGAATGATAATTCTGACAATCAGATGAGCACAAGATCTATGGCGCCTCCAATGATCATATAAACCGTTGGACTCATTATCATCCAACTTAATAGGAGGCTATGATCTAGTTATTATCATAACTATTTTATTTTTAGGGACCTAATAATTTTAGAGAATTTAATTAGTCAAATTGAGAGATAAGAAAAGACTTGACCAGTTAATCTTAATCCTTCCACTGACTTCACCAAGTCATATTAAAGAAAATTAGATAAAAGTTGATCCAACCAACCAGTCATAAATCCTTCTACTGATTTCATCAAGTCATGAAGAGGACTCAAGACGAGTCGAACTAGAGGCACCTAAATCAGTCACACTGATTTTCTAGTTAGTATGGGTCAACTCCAATCATTAAGTGATCTAATCAAAATATGATTCACCATGTTAGCTAGATAAGTGAGATCAATGGGAGGGATATGCTATTAATTCGACATAACTCAATCTATGTGAGTAGCTCTTAATTAATGACTATCGATCAAAGCTGCCATACTTATCTTAGACACCAACTAGTTAGTCATTTTTAATTTGATCAACATATAGACTTGGATTCGACCACGGAACTACGATCAAAATCTATATTGATCTAATCAAAGACATAAACTTGACCAACTACATCTATTGAAATTGATCAAGAGAAAAAATTGATCCAATCAGAATTAACTTTTAATTAGATTTGATCAATTACTAACATGATCCATTATCAATGATTTATAACCCTAGGTCTAACCCAATTAAATGGACTTGACTAGAGCTAACCCATTAACTCATGAGTTATGAAATTAATGCCTTAAATCTTTGATTCTCAAATCTAGATCGCTTAATTCTTAATTAAGTTTTTGGCTGATATGGGTTCGGATTCGGTGTTTAAAAATAGTTTTTAATTTTATAAAATATTTTTATAATCAAATATCTAATGATCAAGACTCTAATTTTATATCTAATATATATTATTTTAGATCTAAAATAAAATTTTAAAATTTTTTTCATTGTTCATCATCATGGAAAAGATCGTGCAGCACCCTTATACGTCATAGAAGATCCTATCAAATGGGTAAATAGGATAGTAAAATCCTGATTTCTCCTATGACTAGACGGCTATGAGGATCTATCCAATCAGATTACTATACTACTCAGATTCAAAATTAATTATTAGATCTAATCTAAATAATTAAAATCAGATTATATGCAAAAAATTTATGTTATAAGAAATCTTGCTCTGATACCAACTGAAAGAAAAATGGATAGTTCAAAGCATATATTTTTAAAATTTTATAGTAAAATAATAAAAGATTAAATATTTTAATTTTTTAAATATATCTTAGATTAGATTTAAATTATCATTAAGAATCTATGATATAAAAAATTTACATATAAAATTTGATATAAAATAGAAAACTGCATCGATCATATCGATGCCCTGAATCTGATCTAACTTTTAAATTATATCGGTAGAGTTCAAAACTCATCACCTTTTTATGGATCGATGATCTTCACTATTGATAAGCATGGTATAAAGCTCTTGCTGATGTCGAGCAGTCGTACAGGTCATCCGACCTCTACAGATCATCCACTCGAAGCTCTGATCGGATCTTCCTTTACGGGAGTATTAGCTTGCGTCGAAGGCTCTGCATGGCTGATCCAAGCTCCTCCAGATCAGAAGATGAAGCTTTACGAGGAGGTGGTAGTGTGAAAGTTTGGACAAGACTCACTCTTATATTTTTCTTCTCATAAAACCTAGAGATGAAATCCTAGAACTCACAGCTCACACCCGAAAGGAAGAACACTTCCTCTATTTCTCATGCACGGAAGCCCAACCCACTCTCAACTTTTTACATCCCCTCTCTCAAGTTTCTCACACCAAAAATTACTTCTAATCTCATACAAAACCAATCCCTTTTTAAGGTTGATGTCCCATGGAAGATAAGGATAAGAATAAAGTAGTTTCAGTTCAAATTCAAGTGTTGGTTGATCCTTATCACCAATTCAAATCAAATTTTAATTAAATTTTGAACCAAACTTTATCCTTATCTTATAAACTTAGAGAAGGATTGACCAACATTAGAATGGTGCAAAAAATCTTACACAAAAATACTTTATGCATGGAGAAATATGGTGGCGTGAAGAGGAGAGTCCAACTCAATTTGGATTCTAGGTTTTCATTCAAATTCAAACTAATTTGAACTAAAATTTAAAACAATCAATTTTTAATTCAAAATGACTCAGATGAGGACATGAAAAAGGCTTTTAGATATGAGAAAAAATCATATAAAATATTTCTCATGTGAAGAATAAGAGGGCGCAGATAAAGGAGGTGCAAGGGATTCGAATTCGAATTATTTTTCTCATCCAATTAGATTGTTAACCCAATCAAATTAGATTAAATCCAATTAGATCATTAAATCTAATCTAATTTGATAACAAATAATTTTGATCAAATTTTAATCAAATCAAAAATTAATCAAGCTCAAGTTCTGATCATATCAAGAATCAAATACCTTTAGTGATTAGATCATCTCATAACCTAATCGGTTCAAACCAAATTGAATCCAATTCAATTAGATTCGATCCAAACCTCAATATTCAATCAAATTGAATTAATTAGCAATCTAATTACTAATCAATCCTCCTATAATTCACTAACAATTAGCAAATTGATTTATTGTAACTTTTGCATAAAGTTAATCATCAATCGAATTGACTATTTTATCCTAGAATAATTCTTAATCGTTGATCAGCCATATGATCAATCAGAAATTTTTTTTAAGTGTGACCCCATAGGTTCGAACCTAAGCCAGTAGTATAAAAATAATCTTTCTATACCAATCAAAGTAACCATCTAGCAATGATACTCGACGTCCGGATAGGTCGAAAGATTGCAAAGCATCATTCAAGAATCTATTGGCATATGATTACCGTATAATTTATCTCTTTGACCCAAATACTCAAAGTAACCTAGGGTTTGACTACCAACCCTAATATGGTCATCCACATTGTATTTTAATTTTCAAAATCTATCATATGGATTATTTCGATCAAGATTTTACTGAATTGAAATACACTGATACTTTAACTCCTACTTATTTGGAGGGATCAATTCCATCTTGACTCATACACCAATTTTACAAGTGCTTGACTATGCCCAAAAATCTTTCATCACTGAATTAAAAATTTAGATAGTCCAGCATTAAAGCATAGTGAGTTGCTTGCAAGTCACCGTGATGATCTCAGGTCGGAGGGACATTTATACCCATATCCTTCGCAAGCTACTCTTGACAGCAGAGTACTCAGTAATTGATCACGTTCAGTGAGATATACTCCTACATCTCACTTGCATGCCATGCCAGTGTCTCCACACTCCTTGGTTAAGAAAACAACCAACGTACATGACATACAATGACCTATACTTGATATAGCTATTGTCCTAATAATAGTTTATCATTTGGTTATGAACTTAAGATTTAAGGACTAAATGATATATCCTCCTATATCGAATCAAATAGTCCTAAGGACTTCATCACATAACAGGAGTTCAAAATGAAATATACACAGTGATGAAAAAATTAAATAATATTTATTAATTTAATAATTTATATATAATTATAATTATAAGCACAACTGTTAACAGACTGATGATTGACTTTGGGAAATAAGTCCCAACAGTAGCAATGATTTATCTTCCTCCTCAATCTTCACCCCAATATTCAATAACTCATTGTATATTTGGTCAAATTTTTGGATGCAACCCAAAACATCTCCGTCTTCTTACATCCGAAGGCTGTACAGTCTCTTCTTCAACATTAGCTTATTGCACATATTTTTTTCAATATACATGGTGTGTAACTTTATCCACAAACCTTTCAGGATCTTTTTCTCCAATACCAAATAGAGCACCGCATCCATCAAATCTTCTAATCATAGAACAAGTCTTCTTCTCCAGAGATATCCATTGAAATCCATTATTCCTTCAGGCTTCTCTTTCAATATCAGATCCAGATCTACTTGAACTAGAAGATCTTCTACCCGAACATTCTGTGGGAATTTCAGTGCAGGGGTAAAACGATAATTTTAAAACTTTTTCAAAATTACTATTTTACAGTAAAAATTATTAATTAATCTAATTAATTAATATGTATTAATCTTACACAAGGATCTAAATATGATATATATATAGCATACATTTAAATTTAAAATTTCGAATTCTCTACAGTAAATATTTTACTGTTATGTGTTCAGAATACATTACCTTCGTGCAGGTAGTCGATCGCTGTAGTCTGATTACCGTCGGAAAGATCTGATTATTGCAATATAGCCACATAGTGTATCTGACCTCTGCAGATTATCCACACGAAGCTCTCAGTCTGATCGGCTCCTCACGAATGCTAGTTCGTTACAGAACTCTTTCGACGGTCGATGTTGATCGAACTCCTTCGATCTTGATCTACCGACTCCTTAGATACTCCAGATCATCAGCATATGTACTTGAGAGGTTGATGAAGCTCTCTTCAAAATTTGGTGGGCTCACGACACTCGTAGCTCACCTTCTCACTTCCCGAACCTTAGAAAGAAACCCTAGGGTACTCATCGAAGAAACTTGTGCCCACTCTGTTTCTTTTTTTTTCTCTCCTTTTCTTTTCTTTTCTCATGCAGAAAAACTTGATCATGCCACCTTATCTCTCTAGGATCAGATATGCACATATCCTATCTTCTCTTCTTCTTAAAACGATGCAAGATGCATCTTTTCAGCATTTTCACCGCGTGAGAGGATAAAGATAAGTGGTTGCTCACTTGAATTCAAATCGAATTTGAATTCAAATGCCAACCAACCCATTCTTATCCACTCTACGCATGAGAAGAGAGGGGCATGGGCTTCTTTGTGTGTGGAGAGTTTTCATGAGAAACCTTTTCTCGTGTAGAATAAGTGGCGCACAAAGAAAGGGGTGGTGCATGGGATTTGTTGCCCATTCAAATTCAAACATCCTTTGAATTTGAATAGCCAACCAATCTTATCATTATCCATTCAAAAATGATGCACAAAGAAGGGGCATGGGAAGGCTTCTGTGTGAGAGAAAATTCATGAGAACTCATTTCTCGTGAATTCAAATGGACGCAGGTGAAGTGAGGTGGTGCAGGGAGATAAGGTGGTTTGAAATTTTAAAGCAATCAAATTGAACCAACCATATTAAAATAGGTTAGACACAATTAGACTAAATTAAACCCAACACAATTAGGCTTAATTAGGTTTAATAAAATTCTAATCAAATTAGGAATTGACTAAGCCCAACTCCTGATCAAATCAGGGACCAAACCACTTCGGTGATTAGGTCAACTCTTAACCTAATCGGGTCAAACCCAACTGAATCCAATTCAATTGGACTTGATCCAAAAATAATTACTCAATCAAATTAAGTTAATTAGTGATCAAATCACTAATTAAATTTCTTATAAATACTGAGTCCAAATCCGATGGGCAATCGGGCATCAAAGTCCATCAATATGAAATCTTGATCGAAGAGTCCCAAACAAGTGGGACTCTTGACGCCGGTACCCAAAATGTGTGGAACTCGTGATCAGAGAATCTTGATTCTCGATCACGAGTCTGAGACACATAGGACTCAGAGTCTCCAAGCATCAGGACTCTTGGTCGAAGAGTCTCAGTCCAGTGGGACTCTTCACCAGCCATCAAATCAGATAGGAACCTCTAATATGTGTGACCCCACAGGTTCGAATCTAAGCCTGTAGCACAGGAACCAATTTTTATACTAATCGAAGTGACCATCTAGCAATGGTACTCGATATCCGGATAGGTCGAATAGTCAAAATCGCAACATTCAGAACCTACGTGAATATGGTTACTGTATAATTCATCCCTTTTGACCCCTATGTTTAGGACGACTCAGGATTAAACTGTCAACGCTGATTAGATCATCCGAATCATGCTCAACTCAAATAGTCCTGTGACTCCTCACTAGGACTACCCTGGTCAAGATTTTGTTAAATTGAAACATGACTGTACACAGCTTCTAAACTGGAGTGGTCAATCCCATCTTGACACACGCACCGACAAGTCAAGTACTTGACTACACCCAGCAGCCTTCTGTCACTGAATTAGAAATTTAGGTATGTTGCTCCTAGATTGATTTTGATGATCACAAAGCAGATTGAAGGGATACAAATAATTTTAAAATGAAAAAGTCCTTATGCTCTTCAAGGGCAAAATCATAATTTTACTAAAATCTTGATTTGATAGTACCATTTGGTAGAACAAATGATTTGAAATCTATTGATGAAAATTTCATTGTGTTTGGACTAATATTTTTGAAGTTATGAAGGTTTGAAGTGCATGAGTCGACTCATGAGTCAACTCATGGCACTGTGAGCTAATTGGCACGCAAAAATTCTCCTTGGCATGCTAGTTTTCTGGCTTGGCATGACCTGTGAGTCGACTCATGAGTCGACCCACAAGGCATGAGTCGACTCATGAGTCGACCCCTGCGACGGGAATTGTCAGCAACGGCTATTTTTTTGCCCATTTTAATTGCCATTTATGCTTCCTAAAAATCTTCTAACGGCTCTTTATCTACCTAAATTATTTTCTCTTGCTTCTAATGCTACAAAATGCTTTAAATGGTGAAAGAAATTACAGATTAAATAGCGGATCAAACGTGAAATCAAAACAGTAGAGAAGAAGAGAAGAATAGAAGAAAGGATCCGAAATTTGCAAGAAAAAGCCTGAGATCAACGAAAAATCCAAAGAGAAAAAGAGAGAGGATCCACAATATAGCAGAGAGATTGTTAAAGAGAAAAGCAAGATCTTTCAAGGAGAGAATTCTTCATGCCTATTGTTTCAACCTTGATCTAGAGATTGTTCAAAGCTTTCAAGAGATCTTCAATCAACAATCAACCTCTTCTCAAGCATTCAAGCGTTCATCCACTTTGAGAAAATCTGAAAAAGGGGTTCTTCATTTGAGTAAAGCTTTTATTGTTATATTCGCTCATTTAAGGAGCTGTTATTGTATTAATTTGTGCTCTAAATTTTCTAACTCTTTGTGAGTTTTTGTTCTTGTTTTTGGAGGATTTCCAAAACAAGGAAAGGTTGATCTGAACCTGAAATTGGAGTATTTTGGGTTTACTTGTACCCGGGAAACAAGTGATCTAGCTTGGGATAGCTAGTGTCGGAGTTTCCGACGTCTTGTATTCTAGCTTGGGATAGCTAGTGTCGGAGTTTCCGACGTTTTGTATTCAGGTTGAATACAAAGGATAGTGGATTAAAATTCCCAAGTGGGATCTTGGGGAGTGGATGTAGGTGCAAGGTTAGCACCGAACCACTATAAATCCTTGTGTTTGTGGTGTGCTTTATCGCTTTATCTTATTTCTTTATTATATCCTTGCAATACTGCTTTAGGTAATTAATATTGATTTAAAGCCATTGTTTTGTTCTTCATAAGTTATCTGTTGGGCTTAAAATTTTTAGAAACCCAATTTACCCCCCCCTCTTGGGTTGCATAGCTGGGCAACAAGTGGTATCAGAGCCGGTGCTCTAGCCCTTCTTTGATCTAACAATCAAAGAGCCAAAGATCTATGGCAACCCATGTTGGAACTTCTCTAGCCGAGGGGCAATCAACAAACCGACCTCCACTTTTCAATGGGTCTAATTACACCTATTGGAAAGCTCGGATGAAGATTTTCATACAAGCACTCGACTATGATATGTGGAGTATCATAGTGAATGGTCCTCACACACCCACCAAGATTATAGATGGTGAGGAGTCAACCAAACCCGAGAAAGAATGGGATGAGGTTGACAAGAAATTGGCACAATTAAATGCCAAAGCCATGAATGTTCTTTATTGTGCACTAGATGCTAGTGAATTTAATCGCATTTCTACTTGTGCATCTGCTAAAGAAATATGGAATAGGTTAGAAGTCACCCATGAGGGAACAAATCAAGTAAAAGAGTCTAAAATAAACATGCTTGAACATAAATATGAATTGTTCAAAATAGAGCATGATGAGTCCATAACTGCTATGTTTACTCATTTTACTGATATAATCAATGGTTTAAAGAGTCTTGGCAAATCTTATACTAATAGTGAACTTGTAAGGAAGATTCTCAGGTCACTGCCAAGAACTTGGGAAGCCAAGGTGACTGCCATCCAAGAAGCAAAGGACTTGAACACTCTACCTCTAGAAGAGCTTCTTGGATCCTTGATGACTCATGAACTTAGCATGAAGCAACATCAAGAGGATGAAGTCAAAAAGAAAAGAACCATTGCCCTCAAATCCACAACTTCGCCTGATTATGAAATGGATGACTCTGAAGATGAAGATCAGGATGAAGAGATGGCTCTCATCACCCGAAAATTTAAGAAGTTTCTAAGAAAAAGGAAACAGGGGATGAGAAAGAAATTCACAAAAGAGGATCAAAGCAAAGAAAAGGAGAAAGATCAAACCCTTATATGCTACGAGTGTAAGAAGCCAGGACATTTCAGATCCGAATGTCCACAATTGAAGAAAGGTCCAAAGAAGTTCAAAAAGAAGGCAATGATGGCGACCTGGAGTGCAAGTGATGACTCAAGCTCCGACGAGGAAACCTCAACAGAACAAGCCAATCTGTGCCTGATGGCACATGAAAATGAGGTAACTTCTGAATCCACTAGTGAATTTACTTTTGAAGAATTGCATGAAGCATTCTATGATTCAATTGATGAATTAAAAAAACTAGGGAAGAAAAACAAAGAGCTGAAATTGAAAAATCAGTCCTTAGTGAAACAAGCTGAAAATCTTTCAATTGAAAAATTCATCTTGATTCAAGAAAATCAAAACTTAAAGGATGAAATGAACAAGCTGAAATCTATAGTAGATAAGTTCACCTTAAGTTCAAACAAGCTAAATATGATCCTTGATAATCAGAAAGCTATATATGATAAGGCTGGACTTGGTTATAAACCCCTGAAGAAACAAAAATTTCTGAAGGATATTTATGCAAATTATTCAAGCAAAAAGTCTACAAATATTACTTGTTTTAAATGTGGAAGAATAGGACATAAATCATACACATGTCTTATTAACAAATATGCAAACACAAAGAAAATATGGGTTCCAAAAGGAACCATTCTGACTAACCTGAAAGGACCCAAGAAAGCTTGGGTACCTAAGACAGAAACTTGATCTGTGCTTGCAAGTGTGTCTAGCATCCCAAGAAGGAAACAGAAAATGGTATCTTGACAGCGGATGCTCGAGACACATGACTGGTGATGAATCATAATTCATCACGCTTGATGCTAAGGATGGAGGGATGGTCACCTTTGGAGACAATGGCAAAGAAAAGATCATCGGGATAGGTAACATTGGTATCACTCCCTCCAAATACATTGAGAATGTTTTACTAGTTAAAGGTTTAAAGCATAACTTACTTAGCATTAGTCAATTCTGTGATAAAGGGTATAAAGTAAGTTTTGAATCATCTGTTTGCATTGTGACAAGTCCTATTAACGATGGCATTAAATTTATAGGACATAGGCATGGCAATGTTTATATGGTAGACTTGAATGATTTAACTAAATTAGACATGCAATGCCTAGTTTCCTTAAGTGCTAAAATAAATGAGACTAGTTGGTTGTGGCATCGTAGACTTGCACATATTAGCATGCATTCTCTTTCAAAATTAATTAAAAAGGATTTAGTTCTCGGTTTGCCAAAACTGAATTTTGAAAAGGATAGAATTTGTGATGCATGCCAATTAGGCAAACAAACTAGAGTTTCATTTAAATCCAAAAATACTATTTCAACTTCTAGACCTTTAGAGCTCTTACATATGGATTTATTTGGACCAACTAGAACCACTAGTCTAGGAGGAAAACGATATGGATTTGTAATAATTGATGATTACTCTCGTTTTACTTGGGTTTTCTTTTTAGCTCACAAAAATGAAACTTTTCAAATTTTCACTAAATTTCATCGAAAAGTCACTAATGAAAAAGGGTTTTCAATTCAAAATATTAGAAGTGATCATGGAACAGAATTTGAAAATCAAGACTTTGAAAATTTTTGTGATGAAAATGGAATTGGCCATAACTTCTCTGCTCCTAGGACACCTCAACAAAATGGGGTAGTTGAAAGAAAAATAGAACCTTAGAAGAAATGGCCCGTACCATACTTTGTGAAAGCAACCTTCCAAGATATTTTTGGGCGAAAGCTATTAACACAGCATGTTACATTTTAAATCATGCTTTAATTAGACAATTTTTAAAGAAAACCCCCTATGAACTTTGGAAAGGAAGAAAACCAAATATTGCATATTTTCATATTTTTGGTTGTCGATGTTTTGTATTAAATAATGTCAAAGAAAAATTTGGTAAATTTGATGCAAAATTAGATGAAGCAATCCTTCTAGGTTACTCCTCCACTAGTAAAGCATTTAGAGTGTTCAACAAAAGAACTTTAGTAGTTGAGGAGTCCATACATGTTGTCTTTGATGAATCTAACGATCTTCCTTCAAGGAAGAATGAGGGTGTTGATGATGCAGATCCACTAATAGAAGGTATGAAGGAGATCACTTTGAAAGACTCAGCAACTCCAGAAGACAAGGATCAAGAAGTCAAACAAAATGAGAAAGGTGAAGAAATTCAAGAACAACCTCAAGGTACAAATGACTTATCCAAGGAATGGAGGTATGTTCACAACCACCCTAAGGAGTTAATTATTGGTGACCCTATGCATGGGGTAAAAACACGTTCTTCACTTAGAGATGTACTTAATCATTGTGCTTTTGTATCTCAACTTGAACCTAAAACTTTTGAAGAGGCTGAAAATGATCATAACTGGATTAATGCTATGCAAGAGGAACTTAATCAATTTGAAAGAAATAATGTTTGGACCTTAGTATCAAGACCTAAAGATTATTCAATAATTAGAACAAAATGGGTCTTTAGAAACAAGTTAGATGAGCATGGAAATGTAATTAGAAATAAAGCAAGACTGGTTGCTAAGGGATATAATCAAGAAGAAGGAATTGATTTTGATGAAACCTTTGCACCTGTTGCTAGATTAGAAGCCATTAGACTTCTACTTGCTTATGCTTGCTTTATGAAATTCAAACTATTTCAAATGGATGTTAAAAGTATATTTTTAAATGGATATATTTCTGAAGAAGTATATGTAGAACAACCCCCTGGATTTGAAAATCATGCTTTTCCCAATCATGTCTTTAGATTAAATAAAGCTTTATATGGTCTAAAACAAGCACCTAGAGCATGGTATGAAAGGCTAAGCAAATTTCTACTAAATAATAGTTTCTCAAGAGGCAATGTAGATACAACCCTATTTATTAAAAGAAACCAAAATGATATGCTAATTATACAAATTTATGTTGATGACATAATTTTTGGGTCTACTAATGAATCCCTTTGTCAAGACTTTGCTAAGCTTATGCAGGGAGAGTTCGAGATGAGCATGATGGGAGAACTCACCTTCTTTCTCGGACTCCAAATTAAATAATCAAAAGAGGGAATCTCCATCACCCAAAGCAAGTACACCAAGGAACTACTCAAAAGATTTGGAATGGAGAACTGCAAACCAATTGACACACCAATGAGTCCCTCAAGTAAGCTTGACAAGGATGATGAAGGTAAAAGCGTAGACTTAAAATACTACAGAGGTATAATTGGCTCATTATTGTATTTAACTGCAAGTAGGCCTGATATCATGTTTAGTGTTTGCTTATGTGCAAGATATCAATCTAATCCTAAGGAATCTCATTTGAATGCTGTTAAAAGAATCCTTAGATACTTAAATGGTACACAAACTATAGGGTTATGGTACTCTAAGGACTCACAAATTAATTTATTAGGATATTCTGATGCTGATTTTGCTGGATGTAAATTAGATAGAAAAAGCACAAGTGGAACTTGCCAATTTCTTGGAGTAAATCTAATCTCATGGTTTAGCAAGAAATAAAATTCGGTGGCACTGTCTACGGCTGAGGCCGAATATATTGCAGCCGGAAGTTGTTATGCTCAAATCTTGTGGATTAAGCAACAACTCGAAGATTTTGGAATCAAATTTAATGAAACACCAATAAAATGTGATAATACAAGTGCCATAAATCTATCTAAAAATCCAATACAACACTCAAGATCTAAACATATTGAAATAAGACATCATTTCATAAGAGAACATGTTCAAAATAAAAATATAATTCTTGAATATGTTTGCACTGAAAATCAATTAGCCGATATCTTTACAAAGGCCCTTAGTGAGGATAGATTCTGTGAAATTAGGAGAAATCTAGGAGTTCTAGATCCATTTGTCTGAAATTTCTCAATTTCCAAAGAATAGATGTCAAAAACTCTTAGAGATCAATTTTCAACATCTATCCTGATCCCAAAAGCTCAGATTTATCACTCTAAAAACTTATCTTTGAGCAAAATTCCTACTCCCAAAATTTTGAATTTTTCTGAAATTTATTTGTATTTTTCCTGATTTTCTGAACTTCATGAGTCGACCCCCATGAGTCGACTCAATGGCAAACTTGTAAATCCCACCAACTTCCAACGGGTTCATTGTTTTTATAAGGGTTACTGTTTGTGAGATGACTCATCTTCCCATCGTTCTTCTTCCAAAAGCCGTCTTCTCCAACTCTTCTTGCTCCAAATCCAAGGATCAATTCTGAGGCAATTCTCCCTCCTTCTCTCCACCAAAAATTGCCTCCTTGAAAAGAATTTTTCTGTGCTTTCTCGCAGTGATTGGCGCGGGTGGAACGTGCCCTAGAACTTCACCGTTCATTCAAAATTTACTTCTTTTCTCCACCAAAATTCTTCTTTACTCTTTTGTGATCCCTCCTCCTCTGAATTCAAGTCTTCTTGTCTGCTACTTTTTGGATATGGCTCCAAAGATGAAACTTCTCCAAAGAAGGAAATCAATCCGAGAGCCTGAGGAAATTGTTCGAAAGAAAAGGCATGCTCAGTCTTCCAGTGTTCCCGATCCAGTTTCAGTACCTGCTCAAGGTCCCTCTCAATCCTCCATAAGCCCCAGTGTAAATCCTCTTTCTGATAGAAAAGTAGAAACCGAGAAAAATATAGATTTTCGGTTCTTTGAGAAAGAAGGCTTTACTTTTGCTACCAAGATCAAAAATCAAGGATGGGAACTTTATTGCTCTCTTAAGGAAGTCACCTATGTTGATCTAGTCAGAGAGTTCTACCAGAACCTAAATTATAGAAACGGGTCAGTGACTTCAACTGTCAAAGGGATTGACATATGCTTGGATTCTCGGATATTGGGAGAAATACTTCAGTTGCCTAGTGAAGGATACTCATATATGGAACTCCCAATTAAAGAAGAAGGGATCAGAATTATCTTAGGAGAAGCTTTTTCAGGAAGTTTAAACAGATTGGAAGCAAAGCTACTGTCCATTGAGATGAGGGTCCTGCATCAGATTGTAACAAAACTCTTCTTTCCTAGGAGTGGTAGACATGACTTACTATCTGGCAGAGATGTATGTGTCATGTTTTATATCATCACTCAGACCCCCCTAAACCTCCCTGCACTTATGATAGAGGCCATGAGAGAAACTTTGAATAAATCCAAGGCACACTTGCCTTATGGTATGGCCCTTACTAGAGTTTTTAGGAGGTTTGGAGTTAGCTGTGAGGGGGAGACACCTACCAAGCTCTCACATGTGGACACTTTCAACCAACACAGCCTGCATCGAATGGGAATTACAAAGACTGTTGGTGGTTGGATCAAGGGCTCTGAAGAAAGAGCTGAGGAGAGAGCTGAGGAAAGAGCTGAAGACAGAACTGAAGGCAGAGTAGAAGAAGAAGGTCCATCTTCTCCTGTACATGACTTCAGGGCAGCATCACCAGATACACAGTTCATTCCTGATACAGAGGCTGGCCCTTCGGAGTTTACTAGGATGCCCACACCAGTGTATTAGTCAGAGAGCAGAGCACCTCCATCAGAGTTCAGACTGGCTGACGATCAGATCGAGCATATTTCACAGCGTGTGGCTTCTTTGCTGTCTAGCCAGTGGAGTAGTACTTCTTTTGTACCTGGAGCTACTTCTTCTGATCAGACCATTACTCCCCACATCTCCACTGTATTTCAGATGATTTCAGATCAGTCCGTCAGGATACAGCAGCTTGAGGATACAGTCTGGAGACTTACTGACAGAGTTCTTGACTTGCAGGGGCAAGTCCTTGCATTGGCCCATCCCCAGCCACAGGAGTCTACTATTGAGGTCACAGACCTCACTGCAGAGGCTGGCAGGCTCAGAGGAGCACTAGAAGGTGGATATGAGCTACTGAGGAAAGAGATCCGAGGATCGAGTGAGCATGCTACCACCCAGTTCACTGCTCTACTTCAATCTGTTTCCAGAGCACTGAACGTACTTGATTCTATTAGACTCATGGTATCAGCCCTAGCATCTCAGCATTCTCAGCCACCCAATTCATCTCGCTCTCCTACTCGTGGCAGAGGCAGACGGGGTAGAGGACGCACTTCTGATCCATCATCTCCTCACCCTATCTCTGATGACTCCGATCATTGACTTATCTAGGTCCTAGGAGTTAGTATCTTGTTCTAGGATCTATACCTTGGGGCCATGTATTGACATTTAGCTGGTTGAATTTTATGTATTGAAATAATTATGATATTAATGGAATCATCTTTTACCTATATTTCTACCTCTTTATAATGATTATATTTTGGTTATATATTTTCTTCTTGTTGAAATATTGTCTTCTCCTTGTTGTTGTTTGCTGTTGATAATTGCTATATTAAGGGGGAGCAAATATCTGTGAAAAACTCTAAAGAAGAAGAAATTAAAGAATATTTCAGAAAAAGAAAAGAAAGAGTTAACTATGTTTGATGATGTCAAAAAGGGGGAGAAATTAAACAAAAATAAAAATTAAAATTAGACAAAAAGCAAAATCCTAAATTATGAGAAAAAGGGGGAGAAATTAAACAAAAAATAGAAAAAGAGGGAGAAATTAAACAAAAACAAAGATTGGAGAAATTAAAACAAATATTGGAAAAATTAAAACAAATATTGAAGAAATTAAACAAATATTGGAGAAATTAAACAAAAACAAATATTGAAGAAATTAAAACAAATATTGAAGAAATTAAACAAATATTGGAGAAATTAGACAAAAACAAGGATTGAAAGATTAAACAAAACTTTGAGAAATTTTGGTATCAAAATTTGGTATCAGACAGAACTTAAACAAAAAGTCATCCATCAAAAGCAAAATCATGAGTACAATGCAAATAAATTTTTTTTATATGCTCTGATATATTTCAAAATTCAAACTTGCTTTTGAAATTTTACTCACCTTGATACATCTTAAGAAATTTGTTTTACTCTGATACATCCTACAATTTCTTTTAACTTGCTCTGATACATGATAAAATTTAGTCTGATACAGTGTGAAGGTTTCTCTGATAAATTATAACATTTGATCCGATAACAGTATGAGAAAGTTTCTCTTATATATTATAACATTTTTCTGATACAATGTGAAATTTACTCTGAAATTTGTTCTGATACAATGTGAAATTTACTCTGACATTTGCTCTAATACAGTGTGAAATTTTCTCTGATATATTATAAAATTTTCTTGCTCTGATACATTGTAAAATCTTTTCTGATATAATTATTTTTCTTACTCTGATACATAGAAAAAGTTATTTATCTTCTCTTGCTCTGATATATCTTGAACTCAAAATGATCTAATACCCTTTTCAAATCTTTAAGAAAATGGACAATCTATTTTTGCATTTATATTACATGCCAAAAGAATCATACTCTTTTCAAGCATATACACCTATAATGGATTCTTTTGAAATTAATGCATTAACATAAGTATTTTTGTTCAAATGTTTTGTCATCATCAAAAAGGGGAGATTGTTGCTCCTAGATTGATTTTGATGATCACAAAGCAGATTGAAGGGATACAAATAATTTTAAAATAAAAAAGTCTTATGCTCTTCAAGGGCAAAATTATAATTTCACTAAAATCCTGATTTGATAGTATCATTTGGTAGAACAAATGATTTGAAATCTATTGGTGAAAATTTCATTGTGTTTGGACTTATATTTTTGAAGTTATGAAGGTTTGAAGTGCATGAGTCGACTCATGAGTCAACTCATGGCACTGTGAGCTAATTGGCACGCAAAAATTCTCCTTGGCACGCTAGTTTTCTGGCTTGGCACGACCTGTGAGTCGACTCATGAGTCGACCCACAAGGCATGAGTCGACTCATGAGTCGACCCCTGCGACGGGAATTGTCAGCAACGGCTATTTTTTTGCCCGTTTTAATTGCCATTTATGCTTCCTAAAAATCCTCTAACGGCTCTTTATCTACCTAAATTATTTTCTCTTGCTTCTAATGCTACAAAATACTTTAAATAGTGAAAGAAATTGCAGATTAAATAGCGGATCAAACGTGAAATCAAAACAGTAGAGAAGAAGAGAAGAATAGAAGAAAGGATCCGAAATTTGCAAGAAAAAGCCTGAGATCAACGAAAAATCCAAAGAGAAAAAGAGAGAGGATCCACAATATAGCAGAGAGATTGTTAAAGAGAAAAGCAAGATCTTTCAAGGAGAGAATTCTTCATGCCTATTGTTTCAACCTTGATCTAGAGATTGTTCAAAGCTTTCAAGAGATCTTCAATCAACAATCAACCTCTTCTCAAGCATTCAAGCGTTCATCCACTTTGAGAAAATCTGAAAAAGGGTTCTTCATTTGAGTAAAGCTTTTATTGTTATATTCGCTCATTTAAGGAGCTGTTATTGTATTAATTTGTGCTCTAAATTTTCTAACTCTTTGTGAGTTTTTGTTCTTGTTTTTGGAGATTTCCAAAACAAGGAAAGATTGATCCGAACCTGAAATCGGAGTGTTTTGGGTTTACTTGTACCCGGGAAACAAGTGATCTAGCTTGGGATAGCTAGTGTCGGAGTTTCCGACGTCTTGTATTCTAGCTTGGGATAGCTAGTGTCGGAGTTTCCGACGTTTTATATTCGGGTTGAATACAAAGGATAGTGGATTAAAATTCCCAAGTGGGATCTTGGGGAGTGGATGTAGGTGCAAAGTTAGCACCGAACCACTATAAATCCTTATGTTTGTGGTGTGCTTTATCGCTTTATCTTATTTTTTTATTATATCCTTGCAATACTGCTTTAGGTAATTAATATTGATTTAAAGCCATTGTTTTGTTCTTCATAAGTTATCTGTTAGGCTTAAAATTTTTAGAAACCCAATTCACCCCCCCCTCTTGGGTTGCATAGCTGGGCAACAAGGTAGTCCAGTGCCTAAGTGCAGTGAATTGCTTGTAAGTCACCGTGGCGGTCTCAGGTCGGAGGGATAGTTATACCCATATCCCATCGGAGCAAATCTTGACAGCAAAAAAAACTCCAGAGTCGGTCACATTCAGTGCAGATGTACCCTTACATCTCACCTGTATGCCATACCAGTGTCTCCACACTCCTTGATTAAGAGGACAACCAACCCATATGGCACACAACGACCTATTTTTGAAAAACATTGTTATCTTTGGTAACAACGTATCATTTGGTCACGAACAGATTTAAGGACTAAACGATAAATCCTCCTTTGTCGAGTCTAAATAGTCCTAAGGACTTCACCACAACACAGGAGTTCATTAGAAGATGAAATAATTTATGATAAAAAATATCAAAATAACTTTTATTTATTTATAATTTATATACTAATACAAGAATGAGTACAACCGTCAATAGACTGACGATTGACTTTGGGACATTATTCCCAACAATCTCCCACTTGGTCTAAAGCCAATCGGTGCAGTATCTAATACCCATCTTCGATTTGAAGTCGTCGAACTCCTTCACCACAATGACTTTAGTAAATGGGTCAGTCAGGTTCTCCTTTCCATTGATCTTCTGAAGGTCGACATCACCTCGATCCATAATTTTTCGGATGAGATGGTAGCGGCGTAGAATATGCTTCATCCGCTGGTGTGCCTTCGGTTCCTTCGCCTGAGCAATGGCTCCAGTGCTGTCATAGTAGAGCAGAACTGGACCAACAAGGGAGGGTGCTACTCTAAGCTCAGTGATGAATTTTCTCTGCCACACCGCTTCTTTGGCAGCATCTGATGCAGCGACATACTCTGCCTCGCAAACTGAATCAACCACAGTGTGCTGCTTGAAACTCTTTCAGCAGACAGCCCCACCATTAAGGGTAAAAATAAATTTCGATACACTCTTGCTGTCATCGTGATCAGACTGGAAACTAGAGTCTGTAAACCCTATAAGTCTCAAGTCCGATTCACCATAAACAAGCCACTGGTCCTTAGTATTTCTTAAATACTTCAGGATGGTTTTAACAACCTTCCAGTGATTCTCTCTTGGATCAGATTGGTATCTACTCACTACCCTTAGTGAGTATGCCACATCTGATCGTGTACATATCATGGCGTACATGATAGATCCCACTACTGAAGCATATGAAATTCTACCCATATGCTCTCTCTCTTGAGGTGTTGTCGGACAATCCCTCTTCAAGAGAGAAATTTCATGGCCTATCGGAAGATAGCCTTTCTTGGAATTCTCCATGTTGAACCTCTTCAGCATAGTATCAATGTATGTGGACTAAAATAATTCAAGCAACCTTTTAGATCTATCCCTATAGATCCTCATCCCTAGGATGTAGGAAGCTTCTCTCAGATCCTTCATGGAGAACTGTGACGACAGCCAAATCTTTATTCCCTGTAATGCAGGGACATCATTTTCGATTAAGAGAATGTCATCCACATACAATACAAGAAATACTACTACTGGACCATTAGCCCACTTATAAATATAGAGCTCTTCTCCGTTCTTAATGAAGCCATATATCTTGATCGTCCTATCAAAATGTATGTTCCAACTCCGGGATGCCTGCTTAAGTCCATAAATGGACCTCTGTAGCCTGCATACTTTAGACTCATTTGTGGATGTGAATCCTTCAGGTTGTATCATATACACCTCTTCGTCCAGCTCTCTGTTTAGGAAAGTTATCTTCACATCCATCTGCCAGATTTCATTGTTCAGATGGGCAGCTATCGCAAGCATAATCTGAATGGATTTGAGCATTGCCACAGGAGAAAATATCTCGTCATAGTCTATACTATAACGTTGACGATATCCTTAGCAACCAGATGGGCTTTATAGGTCTCCACCTTTCCATTTGCGCCTCTCTTCCTCTTGAAGACCCACTTACACCCTATGGGTTTTACTCCTTCGGATGGGTCAACCAATGTCCACATATCGTTGATCTTCATGGACTCCATTTCAGATTTCTTGGCCTCTAGCCATTTCTCAGAGTCAGGTCTCTGCATTGCATCCATGTAGGTGATCGGATCCTCATCATTTTCATCAAGTTCGACAGGATCGTCATCTCGGATCAAAAAATCATAATATCTGTCCGGTTGACGTGGTACTCTACCAGATCGCCTTAAGGATGCAGGAACAATGGGCTCCAGATTTGATCTAACCAAATTCGGTTCAGGTTCAGCAACTTGTGTCAGTTTTTCCACCTGCCGAACTTCCTCAAGTTCGATCTTAGAGGGAACAGTCCCTTCACCAAGGAACTCTTTTTTCAAAAAGATTATCTTAAGACTGACAAACACCTTTTGCTTATCAGCTAGGTAGAAATAATACCCTTTGATCTCTTTTTGGTACCCTATGAAATAACACTTGTCAGACCTAGGTCCAAGCTTGTCCATAATTAAATATTTAACATAAGCCGGACACCCCCAAACCCTAAGATGCGAGAGTACTGGCTTACATCCTATCCATATCTCATATGGTATTTTGGTTACAGACTTACTCAAAATCCTATTTAGAAGGTAACAAGCCGATTCGAGCGTATATCCCCAGAGGGATATAGGCAGACGAGCAAACCCCATCATAGATCGAATCATGTCCAACAAGGTCTGATTCCTCCTTTCAGACACATCATTATGCTGTGGTGTTCGAAGAGGAGTCCACTGAGATAGAATCTCATCCTCCCCAAGATATGTCAGAAATTCATTGGAAAGGTATTCACCTCCTCGATCAGATCGAAGAGTTTTAATACACTTCCTAGTTTATTTTTCTACCTCATTTCGGAATAGTTTGAATATTTCAAACGACTCCGACTTATGCTTCATTAAGTAGACATACCTATACCTCGATAGGTCGTCTGTGAAGGTTATGAAGTAGAAATATCCACCTCTTGTACTTGAGCTCATGGGTCCACATACATCAGAATGTATCAGACCCAAGAGTTCACTGGCTCGCTCACCTTTTTCAGTAAAAGGTGATTTGGTCATCTTCTCAAGAAGATAGGACTCACAAGTTGGAAGTGATTCACAATCACCAACTTCAAGAATTTCTTCTTGAGCCAACCTGTTTATCCTGTTCTTATTAATATGACCTAGCCTACAGTGCCAAAGGTAGACTTCTGACATATCGTCCATTCTAGGACATTTATCGGAGGTTTGAACCACATTAACAGGCTGTGATAGAAAGTAAATTCTATTATTTAGTTGTCCAACAAACATTGTAACACCATTCAAAATGATATTGCAAATATTTTTTTTATTAAAAATTCATAACTGTACATGGCCAAAAGACCTACAGAAATAATATTTAATAAAAAGCTGGGATAATAGTGACATTCACTCAGAATTATATTACGAGAGTTGATTACAAGATTCATGATTCCTAAAGCTGGAACTGAAACTTTACTTCCATCTCCAACGTTCAGAAACCTCTCGCCTTCATCAAATCTCCTACTGATCTGCAGACTCTGCATCGAATTACAGATATGATAAGGGCTTCCGGTATCCAATACCCAGGTAGTAGTATCACAAATGAAAAAGTTGCAAGGTGTTGTCATATAATTACCATGCTTCTTCTTCGGCCTATTCGGATCCAGAGAGGCAATGTATAGAGGACAGTTCCTCTTCTAATGCCCCTGCTTCTTGCAAAAGAAGCACTCTGCCTGGCTCTGGTCGGGCTTGTGCTTCATGGTCTGACCCTGTGCAGATGTCCCAGCATGCGGCTACACCTTCTTATTCTTCTTCTTGTTCTTCTTCCCTTTCTTAAAGGGTCGACGATCAGAAGAAGACCCTCCCACAACATTCACCGACTCTTTATGGAACTGGTGGTCCTTCTCAAAGTTCTGCAGCAACCCCAACAAATCGTGGTAGTTCACTGCAGGCTTTGTCATCCAAAAATGAGAAAAGAAGGGGAGGAAGGACTTGGACAAAGAATTAAAGATCGCATCCTTACCGAGCTGCTCGTGCAAGGGAAAGTCCATTTTACTTAGGCGCTCAATCATTTCGATCATGTACAGTACATGATCAGTGACTGAGGCCCCATCCCTCATCCGAGCATTGAAAATGGCATAACTAATTTTGTGCCTTTCAACATCGTCAGGCGTGCCAAAGGAGTCATTCAACATTTGAAGCATCTCTTGTGACTGGTCGTTTTCGAACCTGCGGTTGAACTTATCATTCATTGCCGCAGCATTATGCACCGTACAATGGTGTGGTCGTTGAGCCACTTCTGGTAAGTATCTCAGACCGTCCCTCTAGCATTCGGGACTGGCTCCTCAGGTGCCGGATCCGTTACTACATAAAAGATCCATTCATGCTCAAGGATGATTTTTAATTTTCGATACCAGCTATCGAAATTAGGTCCTATGAGCTTGTCATTATCTAATAATGATCGGAGCGACTGGGTAGTGGCTATAGCTGCATAAAAGAAAATCAGACCTTTATTAGTATATAAATTATTAATATTAAAGACTTAAACTTTAGTCTAAAGTTTCTCTCAGTATTTTTACGAACTGGTAGCCTCAATCTCCAATTCGAGGAATTACTTTAATTTTTTAGTGGGTACTAGAATCCACACAGACTACACACGAGCCCAACTTTGGTTGGTCAACCCATGTGCATCTATGGGTAAGTTCATAACCAGTTATTTCTCTAAACAACTTCTAGTAATTAATTTTGTCCCAGAACCTAATCAGTAGGCTTTGGCCTCCACTGAAAAGATCTGGATAGGTCCAACCATTAACATGACTTGATTTGGTGAATCGGACTAATAAATGATCAGGCCCGACTTTGGTCGGCCAACCTGACCACCATCAGAAAGACTCAACCAAATTATCATATTATGAATGATAATTCCATTAGTCAATAAGCATCAGACCTTTGGGCCTCCAGTGATTATTAAACTAATGGACTCATTATCACTCACTTAATGGGAGGCTATGACTTAGTTATCACTATAACTTAATCATTTTTAGGGATCTAATAATTTTTGAGGATTTTATTAAAGGATAGAAGAGAAGAAATTGATCAGCCAATTTTAATCCTCCCACTGACTTCACCAAGTTAGATTAAAAAAGATTTAATTAAAGCCGGCATTAGGAGCACCTAAATCAGTCACACTGATTTACCTAATGACATGGGTGAGTCCTAATCACCAAGTGATCTAATCAAAATCTAACTCACCAGGTTGGCCAGGTAAGTGAGAACAGTGGTGGGGATATGCCATTAACTTGTCAGAAATCGAATCAATGCGAGTAGCTCCCACTTAAAAACCACTGGTCAGACTGCTGAACTTACCTTAGACACCAATCGGTTCATTAGTTTTAATTTGATCAACTTAGTAAATAGGATTCAACCACGTAGCCATGAATTAAGTCCATCTTGATCTAGTTAAAGATATGGACCCATTCAACTACAACTATTGGAGTTGAGTCTAGAGTGTCCTTGACCTAATCTAATTCAACTTTTGATTAGATTTGATCAATTACTCTAATTTAGTCCATTTCTTTAAGCTAACCTTAGGTCTAACCCAATTATGGACCTAATCCATCTAACCCATTGACCCACAAGTTTATACAATTGTCTTAGGTCTTAATTTATAATTCTAGACCAACTAGACAACACTTAATTCTTTTAATTAAGTATTTGGGCTGATGGGTCAGAGTTTGGTATTTCGAAAATAATTTTTAAATTTGAAAGATTTTATTTTCTATTCATCAAATGTATTGACTCATTTTATAAACGGATCAGCATATTTCATAAACAGCAATCCTATTGCTAATTACATAATAGAAAATAACTCAATCAAAATCAATCGTGAATATTCCTTTAGATTTAATTTAACACATTCATGATAAATTTTACAATTGAACCTTTACAATTAAGTTCTTTCACTGATTCATCTGCATGGAATATAATCGCTCGGCACCCCTACCACCATAGAAGAATCCCATCTAATGGGAGGAGAGTGCCTTTAAACCCTACTTTTCTCCTATGATCGAACGACCATGGCAACCAACCCAATTAGACTACTTGCTACTTGGATCAAGTATATCTAAATATATTAATTTTAAAATTTAAATTTTAAATTTCAAATTTTGAATTTTAAATTTCAAACAAATTTTAAATTTTTGAATTTTAAATTTTGAATTTTAAATTTTAAATTTCAAATTTGAAATTTTAAATAAATTTCAAATTTCAAATTTCAAATTTTGAATTTCAAATTTTAAATTTTAAATTTTGAATTTTAAATTTAAAATTTCAAACAAATTTTAAATTTTAAATTTTAAATTTTTGAATTTTGAATTTCGAATTTCAAATTTTAAATTTTAAATTTTGAATTTTAAATTTTAAATTTAAATTTTTAGATTACTACTTAATCTATGCATGCAAATGTATATCATATTTTAAAACCTGCTCTGATACCATTTGAGGGAATTTCAGTGCAGGGGTAAAATGGTAATTTTAATTTTTTTAAAAATTACTATTTTACAGCATAAATTATTAATTAATCTAATTAATTAATATGTATTAACCCTACATAAAGATCTAAATATGATATATATAGCATGTATTTAAATTTAAAATTTTAAATTCTCTACGGTAAATATTTTACTGTTATATGTTCAGAACTCATTACCTTCATACAGGTAGTTGATCGCTGCAGTCTGATTATCGTCAGAAAGATCTGATCATTATAATGCAGCCACACAGTGTGTCTGGCCTCTGTAGATCATCCACATGAAGCTCTTGATCTGATCGGCTCCTCACGAATGCTAGTTCGTTGCAGAATCTTTTCGACGGTCGATGTTGATCGAACTCTTTCGATCTTGATTTACCAACTCCTCGGATGCTTTGGATTATCAGTAGATGTACTTGAGAGGTTGATGAAGCTCTTCCTAAAATTTGGTGGGCACACGATACACGTAGCTCACCTTCTCACTTCCCGAATCCTAGGCAGAAACCCTAGGGTACTCACTGAAGAAACTTACGCCCAGTCTATTTTTTTTCTTTTCTCTCCTTTTCTTTTCTTTTCTTAGGCAGAAAAACTTTCTCATGCCACCCTATCTCTCTAAGATCAGATATGCGCATGCCCTATCTTCTCTTCTTTTTAAAATGATGCAAGATGCATCTTTTCAGTGTTTTCACCACGTGAGAGGATAAAGATAAGTGGTTGCTCACTTGAATTCAAATCGAATTTAAATTCAAATGCCAACTAACCCATTCTTATCCACTCTATGCGTGAGAAGAGAGGGGCGTGGGCTTCTTTGTGTGTGGAGAGTTTTCACAAGAAATCTTTTCTCGTGTAGAATAAGTGGCGCACAAAGAAAGGGGTGGCGCATGGGATTTGTTGCCCATTCAAATTCAAACATCATTTGAATTTGAATGGCCAACCAATCTTATCATTATCCATTCAAAAATGGTGCACAAAGAAGGAGCGTGGGAAAGCTTCTGCATGGGAGAAAATTCATGAGAACTCGTTTCTCGTGAATTCAAATGGGCGCAGGTGAAGTGAGGTGGCGCAGGGAGATAAGGTGGTTTGAAATTTTAAAGCAATCTAATTGAACCAACCATATTAAAATAGGTTAGACACAATTAGACTAAATTAAATTCAACATAATTAAGCTTAATTAGGCTCAATAAAATCTTAATCAAATTAGGAATTGACTAAGCCCAACCCCTAATCAAATTAGGGACCAAACCACTTCGGCGATTAGATCAACTCTTAACCTAATCGGGTCAAACCCAACTGAATCCAACTCAATTAGACTTGATCCAAAAATAATTACTCCATCAAATTGAGTTAATTAGTGATCAAATTACTAATTAAATCTCTCATAAATACTGAGTCCAAATCTGATGGACAATCGGGCATCAAAATCCATCGATATGAAACCTTGATCGAAGAGTCCCAAACCAGTGGGACTCTTGACCCCGGTACCCAAAATGTGTGAAACTCATGATCAGAGAATCTTGATTCTCGATCATGAGTCCGAGACACATAGGACTCAGAGTCCCCAAAGCATCAGGACTCTTGGTCGAAGAGTCCCAGTCCAGTGGGACTCTTCACCAGCCATCATATCAGATAGGAACCTCTAATGTGTGTGACCCCACAGGTTCGAACTTAAGCCGATAGCACAGGAACCAATTTCTGTACTAATCGAAGTAACCATCTAGCAATAGTACCCGACATCTGGATAGGTCGAATAGTCGCAATCGCAACATTCAGAACTTACGTGAATATGGTTACTGTGTAATTCATTCTTTTTGACCCCTGAGTTTAGGATGAGTCAGGGTTAAACTGTCAACCCTGATTAGATCATCCGAATCATGCTCAACTCAAACAGTCCTGTGACTCCTCACTAGGACTATCCTGATCAAGGTTTTGCTAAATTGAAACATGACTGTACACAGCTCCTGAACTAGGTGGTCAATCCCATCTTGACACATGCACTGACAAGTCAAGTACTTGACTACATCCAGCAGCCTTCCGTCACTGAATTAAAAATTCAAGTAGTCTAGTGCCTAAGTGCAGTGAGTTGCTTGCAAGTCACCATGGCGGTCTCAGGTCGGAGGGACAGTTATACCCATATCCCATCGGAGCAAATCTTGACAGCAGAAAAAGCTCTGGAGTCGATCACGTTCAGTACAGATGTACCCTTACATCTCACCTGTATGCCATACCAGTGTCTCCATACTCCTTGATTAAGAGGATAACTAATCCATATGGCACACAACGACCTATGCTTGATAAACGTTGTTGTCCTTGGTAACAACATATCATTTGATTGCGAACAGGTTTAAGGACTAAATGACAAATCCTCTTTTGTCGAGTCTAAATAGTCCTAAGGACTTCACCATAACATAGGAGTTCATTAGAAGATGAAGCAATTTGTGATGAAAAATATCAAAATAACTTTTATTTATTTATAATTTATATACTAATACAAGAATGAGCACAACCGTCAACAAGCTGACGATTGGCTTTAGGACACTATTCCCAACACTTTCCACATGAAAAAGTTTTCTTTCTTATCAAACTTCTCAAAATCAGCCTTCATGTTGCTTCTCATGTCTGGATCCAAATCAAAAATACAATAAAACTTCAAGGGATTTGAAAAGTACCTTGACAGGGTCCTTGCTGAAATTTCAGCCTTTGAAGATTTTCAACTTCTAAAGTCTCCTTTTTTCTCCACACAACCCATGCTCTAATACCAATTATTGAAGCAACTTCCTTAGGTTGTGGATGTCAGAAAATAGCTAGGATCATGTCGTGGAGGTCCTTGAAGGCTAGCAACACTGCAACACAAAAACAGCCTTCAAGATTTTAGCAGCCTTATAAATCCTATCGGTAGGATTTTCATCGTCGATTCGAACTCTTTCTCTTCCAGATTTGAAATTTTTCTTTTGAAATCTAGAAGCACCCTTGATGAGGCCTCCAAAAAGCAAAAGATAGGGATGTGGAACTCCTTTTGGGCGGCCAAGAGGGGGCGTACAAAAGGGGGCTTGCACAAAGGAGGGCGCTGGAAATCCTAGCGCCTCCTTTCTTTTCTTTTTGGGATTGGCAGCCAAGAAACCCTAGAATTTCTTACTGCTAGAATGTGGAGAAGATCAGAGAGAGAGGAAGAAAAAGAGAAAAAATTAGAGAGCAAATGATTTTGTATTCATTCACTTCATCGAGTCAGAATATAGTGTATCTTTATATATAGGATCAATGTGACCCAATCCAAAGACTCTCCTGGCTAACTCAATATAAGATTGCACTTATCCAAGCCCATGTATATCTATGACTTGACCCAATATCACAATCTTAGACTCAATCCTAGTCCAAATATAAGTTAGTCCCTCCAGATCCAAAATCTCTGATCTCAAGGCTTGAAAGACTGACAGTCTTTCGTCCTAGGGCCCAAACTAGCCCTAGAAACCCCATGACCACCTCATGGACTTTCGACCTTGGCCTTAGCCTTGGTCCCTTGAGCCTTGGGAGCACCACATAAGGCCCAACAAGTCCAAGCGCAGGGATGCCGATAGGGACCTACAAAAGAAGTCCACACTCATCGAGGATTCTCCGATGGGGGACCCTTCAATGATTAAGTTAGCTGAAGCTTGATAATAATAGAAAGAAAGAGAGTATGAGCTTAGTATTGCATGAGATTGCATACCTTGAAGGTCCTCTCATTACCTTTTTATATAGAGGTGGAATCGTAGGCCATTACGTAGGCCGATAGATCAGATCATGATCTGTTAGGCTATTTGGATCTGCAACCGAAGGTTGTTGGTTATGGGTAGTGGCCACATTCTAATGAAGATTCTTGGTGGTTGTCCACATGGCTAAATAATCGATAACTTAAGGTCGGTACAGTTAAGGTATTGGTCCAGATGTGTTCTCATTGGCATCGGATGCGGAAAGTCATACTGTTTTTTCGATGAGATCCTGACCATGAGGTCGATAGGCATCCAAGTCGGAGGGTTAGATGGAAGCCGATATGATCATTCCATCTTGATCTCGATGAGTCATCGACTGTAGTTATTGGTATTCGGTCAATTATAAGGTCAGTTGCAGCATGTTGATATCTTCGGCATGTGGCCAGGGACAACATCCAAGGAGGATAAAATCTGAGGATAAAGTCTGATGGAGTTCTCTGTTCTATTCTTAGGATATCCAGAAAATGCCCATTGTATAGAGTCCATCTTGATACTTTGGTTGGTCTAAAGAGTATGTCCGAGGATGAGTCCCGAGGACAATAGCGGAGATAGTATGCCCCTGTAACAAATATATCATAGAAATTGGGTTTGATGGCATGCAATCTTCTAAGAGCTCATGCAAGTGCTAGTCTAAATTCTGGTCCGTATGCCTATTGGACTATAGGAAAGAAAAGTGATATATGAAAATCTTTGTCTTCCTATGCATGATTTGAGTTGGACTTGGGAGGTGTTGGGTTGATATGGGTCGTACTTATATAGTCTGCTCGTTCTGGGAGTCAAAGAGAAAATTCAGCCCAATTCTATTAGATTTTTCAAAAAGGGCCATAGATAAATATTTGATTCGGCAATAGGATTTGGTGGTTGACTTATAATTTGATCACAACCCTACTGAACTTAATTATTTTGAATCATGAAAAGAGAAGCTATGATCTGGTGGGAAGTGTGGAGCATAAATTGGAACGCATGATTCAGGCCAGCGGCATCTGGTGAGCTAGAGTTAGTATTTTGACAAAAATGATTTTTATTACCGGCGCAAGACCTAAACCCAAGTGGCGAGTTTTCATCAAGCCATCCTAATCACGTGTCTGGGGAGGAACAAGGCATCCGGGTTCTAGACTTGGGCGCGACGCGGTTACGCAACGAGGGCAGAGATCAAGGAGCCTCTCTACCTGCATCCATATCAATCTGGAACCCTCGAGAGAGTAACCGACACGGTCTCTCGTTCGGTCCCCCTTGCTATCCTTTCTCTCCCCTCCCCCCCCCCCCCCCACAACCCACTCCTCCTCCTGTGGAAGAATCTGACCTAAAAATCTTGATCAGAGAGATATATCTCGAAGCAGAGAAGGGAAGCGAGATGGCTTTGAATCCCCAGCTGTTCCCCAACGGGATGCCCGTACCCTTCGTCGGCGAGATGTTCGTTCTGGCCAGGGACGGCGTCGAGTTCGAGATCGACAAGATCCCCGGGTCCGTATTCACCCCCCTTCCTCCCTTTCGCGTCGTTTTGTTTCGTTTTATTTCTCTATTGTTCTTGTGAAGCGAAACTTGCCCTTCCTCTTTCATATTCTGTTATCCGCTCGTGTAGGCTTAATTCCTGTCTCCTAATCCTTTAATTATTTTTTCTTTTTTTAATGTGTTTAATGCTTCGTTCAAGATTAGGGGGACATCGCCATTAGAAATGGCGGCAAGATAAAGAAAAATAAGCTCGTGTAGGCTTAATTCCTGTCTCCTAATCCTTTAATTATTTTTTCTTTTTTTAATGTGTTTAATGCTTCGTTCAAGATTAGGGGGACATCGCCATTAGAAATGGCGGCAAGATAAAGAAAAATAAGCTCGTGTAGGCTTAATTCCTGTCTCCTAATCCTTTAATTATTTTTTCTTTTTTTAATGTGTTTAATGCTTCGTTCAAGATTAGGGGGACATCGCCATTAGAAATGGCGGCAAGATAAAGAAAAATAAGTAGGAATGTACCTGTGTTTTGGATCTTTCCCTTGTTGGCACTAGTTATTAATTGATCGAGATGGTAATATTTAGACATGAAGAGGTGCTGTGAAAAGAAATATTGGGCCTTCAGGCGACTAGCATATCCATGTAATTCCATGGAGAGGAATTTTTGACATTGTAAGATTTATATTCATGCTCTCATTTACTTTTCTCATAAAGAGTCACAAGTAGTATATCCTTCAAGTTGATGTGGCCCTCAGTGATTAGGCATAAGATTAGTTTGAGTATTGCCATCACCTATAGAAGACTTACGCTATTGCCTTCATGAATGTATAATCTATAGCACCGATACATATTTATAAAATTCCTTAATATTGTTGTCGTTGTTGGTATTTGCTGTCATATCAGTTGGGCCTGGAGAACAAATTTATGCTATTTGTTTTCAAACATTAAGCAAGTATTTTGAACTTCTCTTTAAGCAACTTATGCAGTTCATTTACTTGCATTTTCCGTACAAATGCTCTCTTTCTAACGAAGTGCATTCAGTTAAATTAAGCTAAGGAATTGGTAATCTTAGTAGCATACTTGCTTTGTAAATTTTGTAGGTGGTATTATAGGTGAATTAAGGATTAAAAAAGAATTATGTAGATGATCCTTTATGTGCTTTTGGCCATATGTGCACATGAATATTTCTGATATAAGTGTTTGAGAAGCAAGAATATTGCTGTTGTGAAATAGTCTAATATTTAATTGCTAATTACTATTATTTGTTAGTTATACCTGTGACATACAACCTCACATGCTTATTAAAGCATTTGTTATTTACATATGAATGTTTAGCAAAGTTTTTGATAAGATTCTACCTTGTGGTATATGCATGTTATTTATGTAAGTACATATAGCATATGGATACCCTTTAAACTTGTATGAATGTAATTATCTGCTATTGATTGATGGGGCTGATTAAATTTTCCTCATGGTGCGAACATATTATTACCAGAGCTCATAGTGGTTATGTCAAAGCAAAGGGAACTATTTACTTGTCAAATATACGTATGGTATTCGTTGCAAAGAAACCTGGTGGAAACTTTGTGGCTTTTGATATGCCCCTGGTATGAACTTCTGCACATTTTGTTACTTTACTTTTATATTTTTCGCTGGTCCGATGAATAGTGCTTGGCTGCTCAAATTTTGCGGTATATTTATATAATTGTATGATAAATTGTTGAAATTTGTGATTGTCCAATTGTTCTTGCAGAATTATAAAATTTTGAGTTTTTTTGGAAGTTTTCATGATTCTGTACAATGTGATTTATATTACATATGGACAGATGAGTATTTTCATTCTGGTTTGAGTATATTGAGGAATCATGACTATGAGAGTAAACTTAGTAGGATCCAAATTAGGTACCATACAATTTTATATATTTACCATTATGCTGTGTTTAGTTTGTGAGTGTAAAATATTGAAGCCTGGAAAAGATTTTTAATGTTAAAATAAAATAAATTCAATTTCTTCTACATGAATTTGATTTTGTTAGTCAAACTTGAATAGTTTAAGGTGACAGATAATTCTGGAACAGGATCTATATAGTGGTATAGAACTTGCCTTGATTTGGGACTGGAAGTGGGTTAAGTTACCCATAGTCTGATTCACCATTTTGATTTGGTTGAGTCCAAATTTGCACCTAACATTATCTTTTTTTTTTTTTTGGAACTTGCATCTGGAACACACTTGATGTGACACTAAGTCAAAATCTGACCTAATTTGTTAAGTTCCTGACATGACATGATCCACCCCAATAAATCCTGAATAATCAGACTCAAGCCCATTATATATAAGTGAGAGATACATTACTCATTCTTCTTTAAATTGTCAGTAGTTGTTTTAAAATTAGATATTTATGGGGACCTCTTCAGAAACATCTTATAAATTTTTATTTAAAACAAGAAATGTGAGTATATCATTTGAAATTATTTAGCTTGATTTGAGGTCAATTATCTCCATCTGCCTGATATCTGAAAAGATTATATTTTGCTGCTTTCATAGTCTTCAATTTTCTTCTAAGCTTGTGATTTTTGCATCCATAATTTACGATAGCCTGCTATCATCTGCAGCTATACGTGCATGGTGAAAAGTTCAACCAGCCAATCTTTTTCTGCAACAACATATCAGGGTTTGTCGAACCTGTAAGTATAAAAGAAGCCTCTTGAGTGGAAAGCTTTTAGAGTTATATTTCTGTGGCTCCAATAGTTGACCTCACTATGGCAACAACAGGTGGTTCCAGATGATCAGAACAGGGCACTCTACTCGACTCATTCCTTCAAGATTTTGTTTAAGGAAGGTGGATGTGGAACTTTTGTCCCCCTTTTCTTGAATCTCATTGCATCTGTGAGACAGTATAATCAGTATGTTTCTAATTCTGCTCCTACTGCTCCTCGTGTGGACCCACTTCAAGCTGCTCAGACTCCAGTTGAGGACATGATGAGACATGCGTGAGTAGGCCATCTGAGTTCCTTCGTCATCATCTATGAGGGCTTATTTACTGTGTTTCTAATGAATTTTTGACCTGCAGGTATGTCGATCCAAATGACCCAACCAAAATCTTTTTGCAGCAACCGATGCCAGAATCCCAATTGAGAAGGAGAACTTACCATTCCCAATCTGCCGAAAATTACTAAATTTAGTGCTTATGGTTCTCACATGTGATGATACTGCAACTTTTACATGCGAATAAGATTGTGAACATAAATGTGACCATGTGATATATTGTTTTTTTCTTTTTGGCCATATGACATTGTATCCTAGTAAGTGTACCTGCATAGTCTTTGTGATAAAGTTTGACATTGGATGTATGGAGGCATCGATTTCAATAGATGGTGTTTGTGCCAAGTTTCTACCGTTTTCTGTCTCCAGTATTAAAATTTAATTGGGGATGGTGGGGTATATCCAAGGGGATCAAGACTGCTACGACAATGAAATCCTTGGGAGTTTGTTGCAATGCCCGATCTGTTTGTGATGTTCTGAGCTTCCTCCAACAGATCTCCATTTTGGTCTTCAGATCTCCATTTTGGTCTTCATGCGTGCGCGCATGCGCATGCAGGGAGAGGGAGAGGCGGATGAAATGATTCAAATGTTTCATCGTGCACAAATTTTTGGTTCATGCGCTTGTAGATCAGAGGGGCTTACAAAATGAATTTGATTGTACATGGCCGTTGACTGAATTTAAATAGACAATGAGGCTTAGTAATTGGCATCAAAAAAAATTTTGAGGTCGTGGCAACATGAAGAATCTTCTTTTGGACCTAGATGGGGTTAGACCTCAACAGCCACACAAACATCTGTACTCGGATGAGGTTGGGTGGATTCCTATGATCTTGTTCTTTTGGACCTGACGTGCCAATTCATCAGCTGTTAAGAGCCCCTATAAAAGAAAGTGTAGAAGTAGAACTTTTCAAACGATTTGCTGTGTACAACAGAACAGACTTTTCCAATGAAAAGTCATGCATGCACCAAGAAAAGCTCGTGGATTTATGTATGCAGTTGTGTATCAATGAATGCAGATCAAATTCTTAACTTGCCAGATATTAGATGTTAGAGTAGTTGGTCACATCAAAATGAAGGTCAAGATTTTATCTTCTTTTTCATCTTTAGCATCTTTTTTTCTTTCCTATTTTATGTTCAAGTTTCTTTTTGAGGGAGATTCTTCATTTCTTTGTCTAAAGTTTCGGCATTAGCATCAATAATATCTTTCTTTTTTGAAGATACGTTATTAGTTTCATTAAATATAACATGCATAAATCCTTCAACAATTAAAATTCTGTTGTTAAAGATCCTATATATCTTGCTAGATGAAAAATATCCCAAATAGACAACTTCATCCAATTTAGCATCAAATTTACCAATCTTATCTTTTTTATTATTTAAACAAAGTATCGACAATCAAAAATATGAAAATAGTTGATATTTAATTTTCTTCCTTTTTAAAGCTCATGGGGGTTTTCTTTAAAATCGATCGGATGATAGCACGATATAAAATATAAGATACTGTATTAATTATTTCTACCTAAAAATACTTGGAAGGTCGCTTTTACACAACATGGTATAAGCTATTTTTTTTAAATCCTATCTTTTTCTACCACCTTATATTGTTGAGATGTATTAAATATAGAAAAATTATGTTCAATTCTTTTTTCATTACAAAAATTTTTAAATTATTGATTTTCAAATTTAGTTATATAATCACATTTAATCACATAAGAGCTGAATTTTTTTTTTTTTTGATGAAACTTAAAGAATACAGAAAATACTTCATCCTTTTAAATCAAAAATAGAATCAAAGTAAAATGAGAGAAATCATCTACTATCACAAATTCATATTTTTTCTTTCAAGACTTATAGTCCTAATAGATCCATATAAGTCTATGTGAATCAATTCTGAAGGTCTAGAGGTTGAAATAAGATTTTTCAATTTGAAAAAACTCCTAATTTGTTTTTCAAGTTGGCATGCTTCAAAATTTTATTCTTTTCAAAATTCATCTTTGATAAATCTTTTATAAAATCTCTTTTGATAAGTTTTGAAATCAAATCCATGCTAGCATGTTATAATCCATAATGTCATAACTAACTAGTCTCATTAATTTTGGCATCCATTATAAATAACCATTGATCATTATTTATGGAGAGAGCATTTAGATCAACCATGTAGATATTACTATGTCTATATCCAATGAGCATAATGTCATTATTATTAGAACTAGAAATAATGTGCATCAAAGATTCAAAAATAATTATAAAAAATTTATCATAAAATTGACTAATACTAAACAAGTTATGTTTTAAATCATCTACAAACAATATATTCTTAATATAGGTAGGAGTGATACAAATGTTATCAATTCTAATAATGTGTTTTTTACCATAATCGTCAAAGGTTATCACCTCTCCTTTCTTAGATTTAAAGAAGATAAATTATAACCTATCATCCGTCATATGCTTTGAGCAGCCACTATCAAGATATTATCTTTTTTTTTCTTCTTTTGACTGCAAGACACACCTATAAGAGAAGACTTAGTTAAAATTTAGGTATCCAAGCTTTTTTAAATCTTTTAGGATTCGCCATAATAGTTTTTTTTTTAATCCAATCTTTTTAGATTTGTTGTTGTGTAATTTTTTGAAATTACAAGAGTATGCTTTATGTTCAAGCTTGCCATACTAAAAATAGTAACATTTTGAGATGTAATTGATGAAGATTTAACAAAAAAAAAAATTCAAAATTTTTATTTCTTATAGGGGTTAAAACCAAGTATAGCTTTATTAAAATTGACTCTTTGATTACTTAAAATCATTTATTGTTGCTCAGATATAGCAACCCAAGAGGGGGGGGAGGATGAATTGGATTCTTATAAAATTTTAACCAAGTTTAAACTCTAAATAATAATGTGCCTCTATTAATTTAACAAAACTACTTGAGAGGTAATTAATATATGCAGCAGCGGATTTGAGATATAAGATAAGCTTTGCAATAATTAAAATAATGTTAAAGAGAAATTAAAACTAAGTAATACAAAAGTGAAAAGCAAGAAATCAAAGCACACCACAAACATAAGTAATTTATAATGGTTTGGTGCAATTTCATTTTTATGTCTACTCTCCAAGTTTTCCTTGAAAATTTCACTATAATTAGTCTGATTATAGTGTATTTATTTTTTCAGACTCACAAACAAATCTAATTAATTTTTCAGGATCACTAATCAAAATCTTATATTAATTATTTTTCAGACTCACAATCAATCCAGTTGATTTTTTAAGCTCACCGACCAAAACCTACAATATCTAATTCCGGACATGGACGGGCCTAATCCTTAAGTTTTTTTTCCTCCAAAAAACTTGTAAAGAAAATAAAATACAATATATAAATTTCAGCATAAAAAATAAAACTAGAAAAAAAAACTCATTGAGTGTGAAGAAGAGGCTGAAAGATTAGCTTGTTTGAAGCTTTGCTTTTTCTTCTTTAAAGTTTGAGAGGATGCTTGAGATGTTGTGGAAAATAGCTCTTGAATGCCGTCTAAATTCAAAGCTTGAATCCTCTCTTTTTCTCTCTTTTTGATGTGCAATAAAATTTTCTAAATCTGAAAATAATTTCTCTCTTAATCCCTCTTGATCTTGCTTCCAAATTATTTCTTTAGTCTTAAATACTTTTGAGAATAGCTGGAAAGTGAGTTCTAACCATTGGAAGCCTTGAACTAGCTGTTGGAGTGGAGAAATAACCATTTACAGTGTTACAGAAAACTAGCTGTTATGTCTGTCCTGACATTAGGGTCGGCTCTAATTCTTCAAGGGTCGACTCCAATTTTTTTTGAGTTGACTGGGATGACAAAAGAGTCGACTCAGCCTCAAGGTCCTAAAAATCAACTCTCTATCCTGCAAATGGAATCGGCTCTAATTTTTCTCGAGTCGGCTTGACTTCATACCAGATTTTTTCCAGTATACCAAGATCAACTCCAATTGGCCTGGGGTCAACTCCAATCTTTTTGAAACTTAAAATACTCATTTTAATCCCTATTTCAGTGAAAGGGTCAGCTCCTTTGACTTTAGGGTCGACTCCACTAAGCCTGAAACTTGATTTTTCTCTCTTGAGATCCTTGACTTGGTAAATCTTAAGGAGATCTTTTTCATAGGATATTTCTTTAATTTGAACATCTGGAAAGACCTACATACATTTTTAAAATATATGATATCATTTATACTAATATTTTAGAATTATCAAAATCAATCTTAAAATCAACAATCTCTCATTTTTTGATGATGATAAAATTTTGAGTATATGCATAATAAAAAATAAATAATGTGTTTCAAAGCATTTTGCCAATATATATCATGAAGTAATAGATTAAACATATGAATACACACTTTATGAATATTCTTAATTAGTCTTTTAGTTCATTGCATAAATTATACATAATTCATAGTTCATTGCATTAAATTTATAATGTCTCAATTCAAATTAATGAGTATTATTATTTTTTAAGCTTCAAATTGATGAGTATTTTAAGAATTAATTTATTAAGCATATATTCAGTATTCCTCTCTCTCTTTTTGACATTATCAAAAAGCTCATAGGAGGGATCAAGAAAAATCATCAAAATCAATAAGAATATATCAAAATAAGAGATATATCAAGTTTAGAAAATCAATTCAAATGAATCATCCTTCCTTTAATAACTTATCTTTAGATTAAAAATATGCTTAAAATATTTTTTTCTTTTTTAGAAATTAGCTTAAATTGAAATACCTAAAAGCTCTTCCTTTTTTTTTGAATGAATTTGACTTTATAATCAGATATTTAAATAAGTACTTTTGAGCTTTAAGAGGAATAGGATTTTTCAAATATTTGAATGGTGAAATCAAGCATAATATTTAATTCAATATTTATTATTTTCTTTTTTTAATAAAAATTTATCATTTAAGTTTAGAAAAAGTATGTATTGAGAATGCATCGAGCCAATCAACAATAATATCAAAGCAAATGAGAGCTATGTTTTCAAATTCATTTCTTGAGTATAATTACTTTGATACAAATAATTTTACAAAGATTTTTCAAAGCATATCAAAATTTTTTATTATATTCAGACTTTCAAATGAGTTTCAAAATTAAAAGTATATAAAAATAATTAATTTGGAGTAATAATATGTTTCAAGTTTACTTTGACTCTAATTAATTATCAAAAATGATCAGACAATCGAATCATGATTAAAATCATATCAAGACTCAAATTAAGGAGATCATAAAGCAAGTGATCAAAAATTTAAGATCCATATTTATTTTTCTTAATTCAAATTAAATAAACACATGAAAGCTCAACTTAAGAAAATCATAAAGCATTTGATTGAGAGTTTAAGATTAAAGTTATTTTTTTTTAACTTAAATTAATTAGTATTTTTAGTCAAATTAAAGACATATGAAGGCTCAAATCAAGAATTTAAGATCAAATTCAATTTTTTCAACACAAATTAATTTAAATTTTTAATTAAGGCTAGATAATTCATTTTAAACTTAAATATGCAATAAACACCACTCCCCCTATTTTCTTTGTAGATTCAATACTAAAAAAATTATTTTTTCTTTTGATATGTTCACAATATTTTCTCTCCTTTTGTTTTTCAAATTAAAGCTAGATAATATTACTTTTCAACTTTTCTCTCCCTTTTTATTTCAAATTAAGCACATTTAAATTCAGATTATCAAATTCAAATATATATTTATTTAATTAATTATTTTTTAACAATTTTTTTCTCTTTATTTTGTAAGCAAGTCCATTTTATCATTAAGCATATTTAACATAAATTTAACTTTTTAAATTTATATTCTCACATTCAAATATATTTTTATTAACTAATCATTTCTTCTTTTAATATTTTCTCCCCCTTACTTTTGCAAACCAAGCCAATTTAAAAATTAAGCACAATACAAAAGTGTAACTTTCAATTAAGTGAACTAAATATCAATTAATCGAAGTATTAATCAAATTCAAGCAGAGCATTCATCCAAATAGACACCAAATTTTCCAAAAAAAAATTCTTTTCACTAAAAAGGATGCTTACATGAGATGTTTACAATGATAACAAACATGTAAAAGTCCAAAAAATATCTAATGTATATCTATCAAAAATAGATTTCTAGGGAGAACTAAAGCTCTACAAAGAAATGTCCTAGCATTCTAAAGATAAGGTCAGAAGCTCTAGGAATTGGATCCAGGCTGAGAAGGTGAAGATGGATGGACATCCCCCGATGGCTAACCCGAAATCCACAAAAATCCAGCAAAAAAAATCGAAAAGGAATGGTCATTTTGGGGAGCCAAAAGGTTTTGAAGGGCGCTCTGATTTGAAATAAAATGAGATAAAGGAGCAGAACTTCAGGATGGCCCCGATTAAAAAATCTCATCCCAACACAAGGGTCGACTTACCTCATACTCGAGTCGACTCTAGTAAAGCTGGGATCGACTCCTCATAGAACTATTTTAATTTTCTGTTTAGAACTTGAATCGACTCCTTTATTTCAAGAGTCTACTTCTTGATATAGAAATGGTTCAAAGAAGTTTCAAATCAAGAAAATTTGATCAAATTGAATGAAAATTGATTTGCAATCAAATTGAGGATCAAGAATGGTATTCAGATCAAATTGGAGGATTAAAAATTGATCAATTTGGGTTTGATGAATAATCAAATAAAAGATATTCAAATAAATGAGAATCTAGATAGAGGCTTTATGAGTTTAGTTTAACTAAGAAATTTCAAATTCTTAGGAGAAAACATAATATGCAGTGCAAATTAATACATCATGCACTTGATCTCTTATGATTAGAGTATCTTATCTTCAAGTGCTTAGATCATACAAATTTTAGGAGAATTTAGGTAGTTAAGCATCTTATGGGGAAATATCAAAAATTAATTTATTTATCATTTTTGCAATCAAATATATTTATATATAATTAAATTTATTTTAATTTAAGTTTTTCAAGTACATAACAACACATGAGGAGTTAAGAGAGCATGCTAAATTTTGAAGTGAGCATATGCTTATATCAATTACATAATGCATTGAAGAAGGCATGTTGATTTTGAATTTAATGTAAAGTCAATATGTTCAAACATTCAAATCATAGAACACATTCATTGTAAGCACTAATAAATCATCAAAATCAATCAAATATATTCAATAACTATAGCAATTAATAATGGTATAATGAGAGAAATATTTTCTTTTTACCAAACTTCATCACCTATTTTCTCAAGTCCAAGCCATCCATCCACAAGAATTAGCTCCTTTTGTTTCATTGGATGCTTGGTATATCTGTAAAATCACTTACTAATTTTTGGTACCCAAGCCATCTTGGATCCATGGAGGTTAGAGCATATGGTTTTTTTGGAATCTAAATTTGTTTAATTAAAATTTGGCCAAATCCTTTTAGTGTTATATTTTAAAATTTTATGGCCTACTTTGTTATATTTGAAACATGTAATTGAATGATTTTCAAATGAGGCCTTGCTAAATATGTTTTTGACAAATTTTTATTTTTTTCAATGAATTATAATTAATTTTTGCTTTATCAAAAATAGCCTTTTGAATGATCAATAATATTTGAAGCTTTTGAGATCCAATTATAGACTTGTTAAATATAGGCTTCAAAGTTTTAATTTCTTTTCTTAGATTGGCATTTTCTTCCAAAAGAGATTTCTTTTCTTTCAACAATTTTTCTTTCTCCTCAATAGAAAATTTTGACTTTTCAATTTTTTCTTTCAATTTATTATTTTCTTCAACTAAAAATTTTTCAGATTTAAGAAGTATATTTTTATCTTCAGTCAAAATATTCTTTTCTTTCAAAATATCTTCTTTTTCAATCAATAATTACTCTTTTCATCAGTGAAAAAAAGATTTGATCTTTTAAGCTCTTTATTTTTCTGCTTTATCTTTTTGTAATCATCTATTAATTCATGAAAGGCTTCAAACAATTCAAAAATAAATTCAAAAGAGTTTTTAACATTTACCTCATCGTTGTAAACCATGAAAAAAGAATTTATAATACCTTCTTCCTTTTTTTTCTCATTTTTCATTTCTTTGCTTTGCTCCCCTTTAATCAATACTTTTTTTTTCTTTTTTTCTTCTTTTTCTTCTTATTTTTTATCCTTATGAGTTATGAGGCATAAGTTAGGGTGAGCTTCCTTGTCTTTTTGGGAGCTTGATGGTTCTTCTTGGTTTGCTCTCTCAAAGATTCTTTCTAATTTCTCCTAAATTTTTTTAGCTGAAATGCAAGAAGAAATTAAGTTAAATTCATTTATATCCAATAAGCAATAAAGCATATTCAATTTCTTAGCATTCAGCTAGATTATTTCTTTATCATGCTCAATTAATGTATTGGGAGTGTGTGAGTCATCAACTATGATCCTCCACAAACTATAGTCTAGTGCTTATATAAAAATTTTCATCCTAACTTTCCAATAGATATAATTTAGTCTATTAAAAAGTGGTAATCTATGAATAGAATAATCTTTATTGAAAAAAGATTCAATTTGGGTTGCCATGATCTTTTGCTAAAGACCGCTAGGTCAACAATCAAATGTTAGAGCATTCACTCTGATACCAATTATTGCCCAAAAGTAGTAACCCAAGAGGAGGCATGAATTGGGTTCTTATAAAATTTTAACTAAGTTTAAACTCTAAACAATAATGTGCCTCAATTAATTTAACAAAACTACTTGAGAGGTAATCAATATATGCAGCAGTGAATTTGAGATATAAGATAAGCTTTGCAATAATTAAATAATGCTAAAGAGAAGTTAAAACTAAGTAATGCAAGAATAGAAAGTAAGAAATCAAAGCACGCCACAAACATAAGCAATTTATAGTGGTTTGATATAATCCCACACCTACATCCACTCTCCAAGCTTTCTTTTGAGAATTTCACTATAATCAGTTCGATTACAGTATGTTTATTTTTTCAGACTTATAAATATATCTAATTAATTTTTTGAGATCACCAATCAAAATCTTACACTGATTGTTTTTCAGGCTTACAATCAATCCAGTTGGATTTTCGAGCTTACCAACCAAAATCTACAATATTCAATTTCAGACTTAGACCCCAAATTTTTTTCCTCCAAAAAAACTTGTAAAGAAAGTAAAATACAATGTATAAATTTCAGCATAGAAAATAAAAATAGAAAAATAAACTCTTTGAGCATGAAGAAGAGGCTGAAAGATTGGCTCGTTTGAAGCTTTACTTTCTTTTTTTTGAAGCTTAAGAGGATGCTTGAGATGTTGTGGAAGATAGCTCTTGAATGTCCTTTGAATTCAAAGTTTGGATTCTCTCTTTTTGATGTGCAATAGAATTTTCTAAATTTAAAAATAATTTCTCTCTTAATCTCCCTTGATCTTACTTTCAAATTATTTCTCTAGCCTTAAATATTCTTGAGGATGACTGTGAGTTCTAGTTGTTGGAAGCTTTGAACGAGTTGTTGAAGTGGAGAAATAGTCGTTTGAAGTGTTGCAGAAAACTAGCCGTTATGTCTATCCCAACATCGGGATCGACTCCAATTTTCTTCAAGTTGACTTGGATGACAAAGAAGTCGACTCAACCTCAGGATCCCAAAAATCAGCTCTCTATCCTACAAATAGAGTCGGCTCAGATTTTTCTCAAGTTGGCTTGACCACGTGCCAGTTTTCTTCCAGTGTGCTGGGGTCGACTCCAATTAGCTTGAGGTCGGCTCTAATCTTTTTGAAACTTAAAATACAATATTTTAATCCTTATTTTAGTGAAGGGGTCGGTTACTTTGACTTTGAGGTTGACTCTACTAAGTCTGAAACTTGATTTTTCTCTCTTGGGGTCCTTGACTTAGTGAATCTTAAAGAGATCTTTTCCATGGGATATTTTTTCAATTTGAACACTTGGAAAGACCTACATATGTTTTTAAAACACATAATCAGTATCATTTATACTTAACATTTTGAAATCATTAAAATCAATCTTAGGGTCAACATTTATAGTTTTCAAAGCTAAAAGTAAATTTTTCAATAATGGATTTATGTCTTTCAACTTTTTTCTTCAAATCTTGATTTTCTTCATGTAAAGATTCTTTTCTTTCAAATATTCTTCCATTTCTTTAATCAAGATATGATTAGTTCTTTTAAGTTCTTTATTTTTCAAATCAAGCTTTTTAAACCATTTAAGAGGTTATAGAATACATCATACAATTCATCAAATATAAAATCAAGCTTAGTTTCAGATCTTATCTCTTTCTCTTATGCCATAAGATGAAGATTTGCTACTTCTTGAGTTTCTTCATTGAAGCTTGAGTCTTCACTATCTCTCTAAGTGGCCATCATAGTTTTTTTTGATTTTCTTAAAGATTTCTTGAGGAGAGGTAAGTCAATTTTAAGTATCTGAGCTTCTTATGTTGGGTTCCAGTGGTGCAACGGAATGCTCAGGTTTTTAAAATTTTCATTCTAAACACCCTAGCACATCGAAACCTGAATCACTAGAAACCCTTGATAATAACAATCAAAGCATATATTTAAATAAGTAGGATAAAAAGAATACCTGAAGCACTATTTTTAACTTTCACTAGGTGCCCAAATGTTCATCCTCCAACAGTGATCCACATAGGAACTGGATTCAAAATACTAGCTCCTTTGATTTTTCTTTTTCAAAGAATTCTCCTGGCCTTTTGGGCAGCACAACACTTCTCAAGTGTTCAACCTCTCTTCCTCCTCTTTTGGCTTCTCTTTCTCTTGCTTTCTTTTTTCCTTGTCTTCTTTAATTCTCTTCCTAAGCCCTTATCCTAAAATCAAACTTGTCCTTTCTAAATAGGACTTGTCTTAACAAGGGAAGGAAGGGAACTAATTGGACAACCTTGGAGACTTGTAAGAAAGAAAGACTTTTTTGATGGATTAAAATCCTGATGGCACGCCCCCTTATTTATAGTTGGCATTGGGATGCCTTCCCAACCAGTGCCAACCATTCCTCATGCCTGTCTCCCATTTATCCATTTAATTCCATGTTAAATAAGTCATGTTTTTATGAAGAGATGCCTTCATTCAGAAGGACTCTTTGAAAGAAAACTAGGCAGTTCTATACATGTAATTTTAAAAATTTTTGCAGCAAAATATGATAGATTAAACAATTTAATCTTCATTACATGCATAAGATGTAATCTAAATTGCCTTACCAAGATCTATGATATGATTAATATGTAATTAAATCTGAAAAATATAAAACTCTGCATCGATCATATCAATACTCTAGATTAGATCTAACTATTAAATCTAATCAACCTGATCTAATAAGTTCAGAACTCATTATTAGAGTGCGGGTTGCTGATCTCCATAATCGAATCACGTGGATCAAAACTTTTTCAGGTTGCTCATAGTCGTACAAGATATCCAGCCTCTATAGATTATCCACACAAAGATCGATTGTTGATCAATCTCCTCGGGAGTGCTAGCTTGCGAAGATCTTTGATGGCTGATTTTTTTTCTTCTTCTTTGAATCTCTTAGACACTCTAGAAAGGGAGAAGAACTTCAAAACGAGGAGAGGCTAGAAAAAACTATTTTTTTCTTCTCTTGAAATCACTCATGCTCTCTTAGGCATCCAACTATTGGATCCCTTTTATAAGTGGTCTAGGCATTAGGGTTAAAAGGAGGTGCCAACACCCTTCATGCCACATAATATGGGGTGTCCCATATTTTTTGCAAAAAATATGTGATGGTGTAAGAAAGAAATCAAAATCTTTCTCACGCCAACCCACTTCTCAACATGAATAGGGAAGGAGTTTTTAGCACCACCAAAACTTTCCCATGAAATCGGATTTATTTTCTTCTTATCTTCTTATCCATGATTTGAATCAAATTCAAATAAGAAATGAGATAAGGTTCATGACTCATCATGATTGCCGCCCCACCTTTCTCTGTGCATTCCTTTCTCATGCCATAAATTTCTCATGCAAAACTCCTTTTGTGTGCAAAGAATGGCATGGGTCGTAGGGCATGCACAAGGGAGAGAATCCCAGATGGTTGGGACTCTTAGTTTTTTAATTTTGACTCAATTCAAATCTGATTTAGTTTGGACTCAATGAAAGAAAGAAGTCTAATCTAATTAGAAACACATTCTCCTTAATAAACTCTTAATCTAGTTAAAAATTAACTGAATCCGAGTTCTGATCAAATCAAAAACAAATCTCCCTTGCAATTAGGCTTGATCTAATCAAATCCAATCCAAGTCAAACTAAATTCAATTCAATTAGACTTGATCTGAACCTCATCGTTCAATCAAATTGAGCCAATTAGTAATCTAATTGCTAATAAATTCTCTATTAATAATAGAGTCCTAGTCCAGTGGGACTCTCCTTCAGAGTCCCAATCCAGTGAGACTTCACCAGAGTCCTAATCCAGTGGGACACTTCACCAGATCAGCCATCTGATCAGATCGAAATTTTTAATGTGTGTGACCCCATAGGTTCAAACCTAGATCGATAGTACATGAATAAATTCCTATACTACTTGATGTAACCATCTAGAATGGGATCCGACGTCCGAATAGACCAATGATTACAAAGTAACATTCAAGAACTTACTAGCGTATGGTTATCATATAATTCATCCTTTTGACCCTAATGCTCAAGGTGATCTAGGATTTAACTGTCAACCCTAAAATTATCAATCACATTTGTATTTCAACCTTTCAAATCTATCTTATAGATTATCTTGGCTAAGATTTTATTAAATTAAAATACACTGATGCATTAACTCCTACTAATTTGAAGAGGTCAATCCCATCTTAACTCATGCATCGACTTAACAAGTATTTGACTGCACCTAAAAATCTTCGATCACTGAATTAAAAATTCAGGTAGTCTGGTACTAAAGTATAGTAAGTTGCTTACAAGTCACCATGATAATCTCAGGTCAGAGGGATACTTATATCCATACCCTTTGCGAGCTACTCTTGATAGCAGAGTGCTTCATAATTGGTCACGTTCGGTGTGAATATACTCTTACATTTCACCTGCATACCATAACAATGTCTCCACACTCTTTGGTTAAGAGGACGACCAACACATATGCCATGCAATGATCTACACCTGATATCACTATCATCCTATTAATAGCATATCATTTGATCGTGAACATATTTAAGAACTAAATAATAAATTTTTTTTTATCGATAAAATATAATCCTAAGGACTTCATCACAACACAAGAGTTCTAAGAAGATAGACAAAATGTGATGAAACAAAGGCCAAATAATATTTATTAATAAAATTCATATACAATATTCAAATATGAGCACAACCATCAATTGACTGACAATTGACTTTGAGACATAATTTTCAATAACTCTCACTTCGACTAAAATTAATTAGTACAGTATCATATACCCATCTTCAACTTATGATCATCAAACTCCTTGACTCTGAGAGCTTTAGTAAATGGATCAACCAGGTTCTCCTTTCTATCGATCTTCTGAAGGTCGATATCACCTCAATCTACGATCTCCTGAATAAAGTGGTAGCAACGCAGAATATGCTTAGTGCGCTGATGGGACTTTGGCTCTTTGGCTTGAGCAATGGCTCCAGTACTGTTGTAATACAACAGGATAGGGCCATCAATGGAAGGTGCCATTCCGAACTCACCGATGAACCGTTAGATGTATGTCCTAGAAGTCAATATAACTGACTTATTGCAATAAATCTAAGATATAATTTTGTACTTAATATATTGATATGATCAATAAAAAGAGTAAGTTCTTTTTTATTCAAGTATAATGTATCCTTAAATTGTCTATAGAATTAGTTTCGATATATATTCTCAAAATATTGAGAATTAGAGATATGTATTTAATTTCTAAAGCCTTTTGATCATAGGATCATCATGAGGATGATGATAGATCTGGATAGACTGACGCACAAATCACTTCTTTTGGGATAGATGAGTCTCTAATCTACTATGTAGACACACAGGATAATAAGTATGGATGGTTATTATAGAACAACTGGTACTGAGCGTGACCATACGAGAGCTTACTTGAATTTCTATTCAATCGTCAGTAATTATTTCGATGTTGTAGTTGTGTGACTGATCCTTTGAATTGAGATGGTACTGCTACTCACAGTGAAGCTGCTGGAGTTTGATTGACACATAAACATGAATCTCAATGAGCCCTTATAGTGGATGTTGGTGATAGTTGATCCATTGTAGGAGTAAGGTGCGTATCAAGATAGGATCTATCGACCTTGATAGGGAGGAATAGTCCTATGAGATTTGTGAGGCTAAGTCCAAGAGTCTGTGGCTACAGCAGTGTGATTGATGAAAAAAGTTTTCATAGAAGTCACAACTAGACTTGAGCTAATCAATCTATCATATGACTGATATTGAAGTTGGACGATTTATCCATGACTTGCTATCTAGGCGGGACTCACGATAAAGGGACTAAATTATATGTTAACTATACCTAGAGGTTCATTTCAGTTCTACTAGATTGCCACTACATACTGCTAGGTGTTACTGATAGATTGTGAGAGCTCACTAGAGTTATTTCAGATCGACAATCTTTGTTGAGTTAGAGTGAAATTGTTCCGACTCATTGAAAAGAGTTTCAATGATACGATGATAGAGATCATTGTATGTCTCACTACCAGATAGAATTGAACCTATGAGATCACATAATAAAGAGATTAGGTCTGGAATAACTAATTGAGCTTATAAAGTATCAATTGGGTTTAGAGAAACTCATTGGGTTCATGGTAACCTTGCTAGTATATGGTTGGATCCAATTTCTCTTTCTGTTGGGATTACTTATTTGATAAATTAATTCTAACTTAATTACCTGCTAATAATCTATATGAATAAGATTATGAGACTCTAATTATTGAGTGTCTAAGGTTATGGATCACATAAATTAAGGGTGCAAGTTCTTTATGAATCTCCTTGATAGTTATTATGGGGCGCCACTTTGATTTGATCAATTTGGGCATGTCTATTAATTAGAGGGCCTTTGATTTTCATATGGGGTGTCTCTTGGGTGCAAAAGAGGGTGTCTAATTATGGGTGCGAGGGCTCCAATAGTTGGCACCTAATGGGCTTCCTAATGTAAGTTGGATAATTTAAGTTAATAGGAATACTGATGCAAGTAGGACTTGTATTATATAATTGAATAGGATTCAATTCTTATGCCTATTTCAAGAAACTTCTCCTAAAGTCCCTAGAGCATCAAAACCAGTAGCCCCTCACACCCAAAGGCTCTCCCCACACCCTCTCTTCCTCTCCCTTTCTCTTTTCTTGGGTGTTCTATACACCCCTTCCTTGGGACACGCATCCCAAGGAGTTTCATGTCCAAAGAAGTTTAGGTGCCTCTTTCTTGTTGGTTTCTAGCATTTGATAGAAGCACATAGTAAGAAAAATCTCTAAAGAAGAGAAGAAGAAGAAGATCAAGAAGAAAGATGAAGTGTTGATCGCGATCCAGACTTCGTTCAGATTTAGCAGGCTGAATTTTGAAGAATCAAAATTTAGATTATAGAGGACTGTTCCAGGTTGATCCCAAGTAGATACTCATAAAGGTCAGATACTTGTGTGGCTAACAAGAGCTTCATCTCTTTCAGATCCAATTTTGAGAAAGAGATTACGAAACAGGTATGTGATTTGATCACAATCTGAATTTCAGCATATATCAATTTTAGCATATGAAATAAATCTTTATAATTTTATATTTTTATGCATGTATAATTTAGATTAAAATTATTTTAATCTTATTTTCTACTGTGATATTTAAAAAATAAAGTTTTGAAATACATATGCATGTACCAAATCCCAAATTTCAATAGTGGTATCAGAGCCATGGGTTTTCATATGCTAAATTTTGATATACATATTTTTGAAAAAAATTTAAAATTAATTTTTTTCTTGATACATAAGATGTATAGATGGATCTTCAAATCTAAAATTTAATTTTAAATTTAGTTTTAGAATATATAGTTGATATGTTGTTGCATGCATAGATCTGAATTTTGATCTAGAAAGAGTTCTAGTTAATATTCATGTGAAATATAGATGCATACATGAAATCTATAATTTTTTTTATGATTTAAATTTTGATTTATATATATAATATATGATTGCATATTTAGATCATAAATTTATTTTTAATCTCATTCATGATTAGTATATGAGATATATGATATCATGCTTAGATTTAAAATTTTATTTAGATCTAATTATACATGCATATATATGATATATGTTTGTATGTTAAAATCTGAAAATTATTTTTATATTTTAAAACTAATTTTCATGCAAAAAATTTAGATCTAAAATATAATTTTAGAATCTGAAATTTGTGTTTGTGCATGAGAGTTTTGATCATGGAAAAATAAAAAATTAGGTCATATAATAGGATTACATCTAAGGTTTTTGATTTGAGTCATATGGATCTAATTCGATTAAGTAATTGATCAAACTGAGTCAAGTGTTGAATTGAGTTAGATCAATTAAGTTAATGATCATATAATTATTGTTGATCAAATTGATTGAGTCCCATATGTAGAATCGATTAATCTAAGGATCTAATTTGGCTCGTTGGTTTGAGTCCGATTCGCTTGAGCTAACCAATTCTGATCAATCGATCTATTGGTGTCTAAGATAAGTTAATAAGATATGGTTATTTAATTGATTTCGTTAGCCGATCTGGCTAATTCATTGGTATCTAAGGAAAGCAACGAGGGGACCTCCACCATTCTCTACTTACCTAGCCAATTTGGAAGATTGGGTCTTGAATTAGATTGCTTAGCAGTTTGGTTTAGCCCATGCCAGTTAGATCAGTCATAAGATGACTGATTAGATGAGACCTAAATCTAAACCTCTCCAAAAATATTCAGTCCAAAGATCTTCTACCGTTGTAGATGTGCGGGCATGTTACTGACGTTGATTGTTCTCGGCTGGTCACAGTGGTTCAGTTGCATTGAAAACACGCAACTACTCTATTAGCAAAGAGTTACTCTAGGGTAAAGATGGGGTTGCACCCAATAACTATTAGGTGAGAGATCTAATGACGGCCTTGCACCTGCTTGTAAATGGTGGGTTGGGCTTAACTAAAAAGTATGGGCAATAACTGTTAGGTGAGCCCATATGACTTAGAGACCAAGTGGCTATAACATACTTAGTGAAGCATCTGGACAAAGAGTTGCCTACGCATCTGTGTGCATGTTACCAATAACTGTTAGATGATGTGCATATCATCAGTGGGACTGCAGCATCCACTAGGAATCTTTTATTGCGTTAGGATTTTTGTTTCCTTTTAGGAGAGTGGAGGGATCCAAAAAATTAGTGGAAGTCATTATTTATATTTTAAAGTTCTTAGAAGTAAATTAAAATATTAAGTACAAAAGTCTAACTTGAATCTCTACTCTCGTAGTTAAATCATCATGTCAGCCTCAAATCTTCTAGCTCGCATCCTTGAAACCAATTGTTTGATCAATAATAATTACAAAAATTGGCTCAAAAATTTCAGAATTATCCTGACCTCAAAAAAGTTAAGCCATGTTCTCGACCAGAATCCCGTTATGTTACCAAATCGTCCTACTGCTGAGCAGAGAGCTACCTTTGAGAAGTGGACGGATGAAGATAGTCGGGTCAAGTGTTATATACTGGCATCCATGTCAAATGAGTTGTAAAGCCAGCACGAGCATATGCCCATTGTTCGAACTATGATCACTCACCTACAAGTGTTGTATGGTGAGTAAAGTCGTACTGTGTGCTTCGAAGTGTCCAAAAAACTCTTCAACCTCAAGATGCGTGAGGGACAGTCTGTCCATGAGCAATGTATGATAGTGATCAAGGACATTGAGGAGCTTGAAAATATTGGACTTGATATGCAAAAGGAATTACAGATGGATCTGAACCTTCAATCCCTTACCAGTTCATATAGTCAATTCATCATGAATTTTCATATGAACAAACTTGACTGCACTATTTTCGAACTTGTCAACATGTTGGTCACAATGGAGGGTACCTTGAAGAGTTCAAGGGATACTGTTCTCACTGTGGAGCGGACTTCTTCTTCCAAGAGAAAGTCTGTTGGAAGAAAGAAGGCTAAATCCGGAAGGCTGCTGGATGTAGTCAAGTACTTGACTTGTCGGTGCGTGTGTCAAGATGGGATTGACCACTCCAGTTTAGGAGCTGTGTACAGTTGTATTTCAATTTAATAAAATCTTGGCCAGGATAGTCCTAGTGAGGAGTCACGGGACTGTTTCAGTTGAGCATGATTCGAATGATTTAATCAGGGTTGACAGTTTAACCCTGAGTCATCCTCAACATAGGGGTCAAAAGGATGAATTATACAGTAACCATATTCACATAGGTTCTGAGTGTTGTGATTGTGACTATTCAACCTATCCGGATGTCAGTACCATTGCTAGATAGTCACTTCGATTAGTACAGGAATTGGTTCCTGTGCTACCGGCTTAGGTTCGAACTTGTGGGGTCACACACATTAGAGGTTCCTATCTGATCTGATGACTGATGAAGAGTCCTAATGCTCATGGACTATGAGTTCTATGTGTCTGAAACTCTATGATCAAGAATCAAAATTCTCTGATCATAAGTACCACACATTTTGGGTACCGAGGTCAGGAGTCCCACTGATTTGGGACTCTTCGATCAAGGTTTCATATCGATGGACTTTGATACCCGATTGCCCATCAGATTTGGACTCAGTATTTATGAGAGATTTAATTAGTGATTTGATCACTAATTAACTCAATTTAATTGAGTAATTATTTTTGGATCAAGTTCAATTGAATTGGATTCAGTTGGGTTTGACCCGATTAGGTTAAGAGTTGACCTAATCGCCGAAGTGGTTTGGTCCCTAATTTGATCAGGGGTTGGGCTTAGTCAATTCCTGATTTGATTAAGATTTTATTGAGCCTAATTAAGCCTAATTAAGTTGAGTTTAACTTAGTCTAATTATGCCTAACCTATTTTGATTAGGTTGGCTCAATTAGGTTGAAACCATTTTTGAATTCTCTCCCTGTGCCACCTCACTTCATCTGCGCCCATTTGAATTCACGAGAAATAACTTCTCATAAATTTTCTCCCACATAGAAGCCATCCCACGCCCCTTCTTTGTGCACCATTTTGAATGGATAAGGATGAGATTTGTTGGCCATTCAAATTCAAAAGATGTTTGAATTCGAATGGATAACAAATCTCTGCGCCCACCTTTTATCTTGTGCGCCACTTCTTCCACACGAGAAATGGTTTCTCATGAAAATTATCCACGTACAAGAGAGCCCACGCCCTTCTCTTCTCATGCCCAGAGAGGATAAGGATGGGTTGTTTTGCATTTGAATTTAAATTCGATTTGAATTCAAATGAGCAACCACTTATCTTTATCCTCTCACACGGTAAAAATGCTGCAAAGACATGGTTTTGCATCATTTTAAAAAGAAGATAAGATAAGGCATGCATAGATGACATCTGAGAGAAAAGGGTGGCATGAGAGAGCTTTTCTGCATGAGAAAAGAAAAGAAAAGGAGAGAAAAGAAAGAAATAAGTGGGTCCAAGTTTCTTCGTAGTGTACCTTAAGGTTTTGGCCTAGGGTTCGAAAAGTGAGAACGTGAGCTACGAGTATCGTGAGCCCACCAAACTTTAGGAAGAGCATCAACAACCTCTCAAGTACATCTGCTGATGATCCAGAGTATCTGAGGAGTCGACAGATCAAGATCGAAAGAGTTCGATCAACATCGATCATCAAAAGAGTTCTACGACGAACTAGCATTCGTGAGGAGCCGATCAGATCGGGAGCTTCGTGTGGATGATCCGTAGAGGTCAGATATACTGTGTGACTACATTGCAATGATCAGACCCTCCCGACGGTGATCAAATTACGACGATCAACTATCCGCACAAAGGTAATGTGTTCTGAACACATAACTGTAAATTATTTACTGTAGAAGTTTAAATTTTAAATTTAAATGCATGCTATGTATATATAATATTTAGATCCTTATGTAAGGTTTATACGTATTAATTAATTAGATTAATTAATAATTTTTGCTATAAAATAATGATTTTAAAAAGTTTTAAAATTATCATTTTACCCCTGTCCTAAAATTTACTTCAAATGGTATCAGAGCGGGTTCTAAAATATGATATATATATTTACATGCATAGATTAAGTTGTAATCTAAAAGTTTAAATTTAAAATTTAAAATTTAAAATTTAAAATTTAAATTTGAAATTTATTCAAAATTCAAAATTTAAAAATTTAAAATTCAAAATTTGAAATTTAAAATTTGAAATTTGATTGAAATTTCAAATTTAAAATTCAAAATTTAAAATTTAAAGTTTGAAATTCAAAAATTCAAAAATTTAAAATTTGTTTGAAATTTAAAATTCAAAATTTAAACTTTGAAATTTAAAATTTAAAATTTAAATTTTGAAATTGATGTATTTAGATATACTTGATCCAAGTAGCAAGTAGTCTAATTGGGTTGGTTGCCATGGTCGTCCGGTCATAGGAGAAAAGTAGGGTTTAAAGGCCCTCTCCTCCCATTCGATGGGGTTCTTCTATGGCGTAGGGGTGCCGCTGTAATTATATCCCATGCAGATAAAGCAGCGAAAGGACTTAATTGTAAAGGTTCAATTGTAAAATTTATCATGAATGTGTTAGATTAGATCTAAAAAAATATTCATGATTTATTTTGATTGAGTTATTTTCTGTTATGTAATTAGCAATAGGATTGCTGTTTATGAAATGTGCTGATCTATTTATAAAATGAGTCAACATATTTGGTGAACAGAAAATAAAACCTTTCAAATTTGAAAATTATTTTAAAATGCCAAACCCTGACCCATCAGCCCAAATACTTAATTAAAAGAATTAAGTATTGTCAAGTTGGTCTAAAATTATGAATTAAGACCTAAGACAATTGCATAAACTTGTGGGTCAATGGGTTAGATGGATCAGGTCTATAATTAGGTTAGACCTAAGGTTAGCTTAAAGAAATAGATTAAATTAGAGTAATTGATCAAATCTAATCAAAAGTTGAATTAGATTAGGTCAAGGACACTCTAGACTCAACTCCAATAGTTGTAGTTGAATGGGTCCATGTCTTTAACTAGACCAAGATGGACTTAATTCATAGCTATGCGGTGGAACCCTATTTACTAAGTTGATCAAATTAAAACTAATGAACCGGTTGGTGTCTAAGGTAAGTTCGACAGTTTGACCAGTGGTTCTTAAGTGGGAGCTACTTGCATTGATTTGATCTTTGACGAGTTAATGGCATATCCCCACCACTGATCTCACTTACCTGGCCAACCTGGTGAGTTAGGTTTTGATTAGATCACTTGGTGATTAGGGCTCACCCATGTCATTAGGTAAATCAGTGTGACTGATTTAGGTGCTCCTAATGCAGGCTTTAATTAAATCTTTTTTAATCTGACTTGGTGAAGTCAGTGGGAGGATTGAAATTGGCTGGTTAATTTCTTCTCTTCCTTCACTTAATAAAATCTTCAAAAATTATTAGGTCCCTAAAATGATTAAGTTATAGTGATAACTAAGTCATAGCCTCCCATTAAGTGAGTGATAATGAGTCCATTAGTTTAATAATCACTGGAGGCCCAAAGGCCTGGTGCTTATTGACTAATGAAATTATCATTCATAGTATGATAATTTGGTTGAGTCTTTCTGATGGTGGTCAGGTTGGCCGGCCAAAGTCGGGCCTAATCATTTATTGGTCCGATTCACCAAATCAAGTCATGTTAATGGTTGGACCTAACCAGATCTTTTCAGTGGAGGTCAAAGCCTACTGATTAAGTTCTGGGGTAAAATTAATTACTAGAAGTTGTTTAGAGAAACAACTAGTTATGAACCTACCCATAGATGCACATGGGTTGACCAACCAAAGTTGGGCTCGTATGTAGTCTGTGTGGATTCTAGTACCCACTAAGGAATTAAAGTAATTCTTCGAATTAGAGGTTAAGGCTACCAGTTCGTAAAAATACTGAGAGAAACTTTAGACTAAAATCCAAGTCTTTAGTATTAATAATTTATATACTAATAGAGGTCTGATTTTTTTTTATGCAGCTATGGCCACTACCCTGTCGCTCCGGTCATTATTAGATAATGACAAGCTCATGAGACTTAATTTTGATAGCTGGTATCGAAAATTAAAAATTCATCCTTGAGCATGAGTAGATCCTTTATGTAGTAATGGATCCGACACCCGAGGAGCCAGTCCCGAACACTAGAGGGACGGTCCAAGACACTTACCAGAAGTGGCTCAACGACCGCACCATCGTTCGATGCATAATGCTGAAGGCAATGAATGATGAGTTTAGCCGCAGGTTCGAGAATGCCCAGTCGTGGGAGATGCTTCAAATGTTGAACGACTCCTTGGGCACGCCTGACGATGTTGAAAGGCATAAAACTAGTTGTGCCATTTTCAATACTCGGATGAGGGATGGGGCCTCAGTCACTGATCATGTACTGTACATGATCGAAATGATTGAGCATCTAAATAAACTGGGCTTTTCCTTACACGAGCAGCTCGGTAAGGATGCGATCCTTAATTCTTTGCCCAAGTCCTTGCTCTCCTTCTTTACTCATTTTTGGATGACAAAGCCTGCAGTAAACTATCACGGCTTGTTGGGGTTGCTACATAACTTTGAGAAGGACCATCAGCTCCATAAGGAGTTGGTGAATGTTGTGGGAGGGTCTTCTTCTGGTCGTCGACCTTTTAAGAAAGGGAAGAAGAACAAGAAGAAAAATAAGAAGGTGCAGCCGCATGCTGGGACGTCAGCACAGGGTCAGACCAAGAAGCACAAGCTTGCCTAGAGCCAGGCAGAGTGCTTCTTTTGCAAGAAGCAGGGACACTGGAAGAGGAATTGTCCGCTATACATTGCCTCCCTGGACCCGAACAGGCCAAAGAAGAAGCAAGGTAATTATATGATAACACCTTGCAACTTTTCTATTTATGATACTACTGCTTGGGTATTGGATACCGGAAGCCCTTATCATATCTGTAATTTGATGCAGGGTCTGCAGGTCAGTAGGAGATTTGATGAAGGCGAGAGGTTCCTGAACATTAGAGATGAAAGCAAAATTTTAGTTCTAGCTTTAGGAATCATGAACCTTGTAATCAATTCTCGTAATGTAATTCTGAGTGAATGTCACTATTGTCTAAGTTTTTTATTAAATATTATTTCTGTAGGCCTTTTGGCCATGTACAGTTATGAATTTTTAATAAAAAAAATATTTGCAATATCATTTTGAATGGTGTTACAATATTTGTTGGACAACTAAATAATGGAATTTACTTACTATCACAGCCTGTTAATGTGGTTCAAACCTTCGGTAAATGTTCTAGAATAGATAATGTGTCAGAAGTCTACCTTTGGCACTGTAGGCTAGGTCATATCAATAAGAACAGGATAAACAGGTTGGCTCAAGAAGAAATTCTTGAAGTTGGTGATTGTGAATCACTTTCAACCTGTGAGTCCTGTCTTCTTGGGAAGATGATCAAATCATCTTTTACTGAAAAAGGTGAGCGAGCTAGTGAACTCTTGGGTCTGGTACATTCTGATGTATGTGGACCCATGAGCTCAAGTGCAAGAGGTGAATATTTTTACTTCATAACCTTCACAGATGACTTATCGAGATATGGGTATGTCTACTTAATGAAGCATAAGTTAGAGTCGTTTGAAATGTTCAAACTATTCTGAAATGATGTAGAAAAACAAACTGAAAAGTGTATTAAAACTCTTCGATCTGATCGAGGAGGTGAATACCTTTCTAATGAGTTTCTGACATATCTTGGGGGGAATGGGATTCTCTCTCTGTGGACACCTCTTAGAACACCACAGCATAATGGTGTGTCTAAAAGGAGGAATCGACCTTGTTGGACATGGTTCGATCCATGTTGGGATTTGCTGGTCTGCCGATCTTCCTCTGGGGATATGCACTCGAATCGGCTTGTTACCTTCTAAATAGGTTTTCGAGTAAGTCTGTAACCAAAATGCTATATGAGATATGGATAGGACGTAAGCCAGTACTCTCGCACCTTAGGGTTTGGAGGTGTCCGACTTATGTTAAATATTTAATTACGGATAAGCTTGGACCTAGGTCTGACAAGTGTTATTTCATAGGGTATCCAAAAGAGACCAAAGGATATTATTTTTACCTAGCTGATGAGCAAAAAGTGTTTGTCAGTCTTAAGGCAATCTTTTTGGAAAAAGAGTTCTTTGGTGAAGGGACTATTGCCTCTAAGGTCGAACTTGAGGAAGTTCGGTAGGTAAAAAAATCGACACAAGTAGCTGAACCTGAATCGGATTTGGTTAGATCAAATTCAGAGCCCATTGTTCCTGCACCCTTAAGGCGGTCTGGTAGAGTACCACATCAACCGGACAGATACTATGGTTTCTTGGTCCAGGACGGCGATCTTGTCGAACTTAATAAAACGATGAGGATCCGATCACCTACATGGATGCAATGCAGAGACCTGACTCTGAGAAATAGCTAGAGGCCATGAAATTCGAAATGGAGTCCATGAAGGTCAACGATGTGTGGACATTGGTTGACCCACTCGAAGGAGTAAAACTCATAGGGTGTAAGTGGATCTTCAAGAGGAAGAGGGGCACAGACGGAAAGGTGAAAACCTATAAAGCCCATCTGGTTGCCAAGGGATATCGTCAATGTTATGGTATAGACTATGATGAGACATTTTCTCCTGTGGCAATGCTCAAATCCATTCGGATTATGCTTGCGATAGCTGTCCATCTGGACTATGAAATCTGGCAGATGGATGTGAAGACAGCTTTCCTAAATGGAGAGCTGGACGAAGAGGTGTATATGATACAACCTGAAGGGTTCACATCAACAGATGAGTCTAAGGTATGCAGACTACAGAGGTCTATTTATGGACTTAAGCAGGCATCTCAGAGTTGGAACATACATTTTGATAGGACGATCAAGACGTATGGCTTCGTTAAGAACGGAGAAGAGCCCTGCATTTATAAGTGTACTAATGATCCAGTAGTAGTATTTCTTGTATTGTATGTGGATGACATTCTCTTAATCGGGAATGATGTCCCTGCATTACAGGGAATAAAGATTTGGCTGTCGTCACAGTTCTCCATGAAGGATCTGGGAGAAGCTTCCTACATCCTAGGGATGAGGATCTATAGGGATAGATCTAAAAGGTTGCTTGGCTTATTCCAGTCCATGTACATTAATACTATGCTGAAGAGGTTCAGCATGAAGAATTTTAAGAAAGGCTATCTACCGATAGGCCATGAAATTTCTCTCTCGAAGAGGGATTGTCCGACAATACCTCAAGAGAGAGGCGTATGGATAGAATTCCATATGCTTCGACAGTGGGATCTATCATGTACGCCATGACATGTACATGACCAGATGTGGTATACTCACTAGGGGTAGTGAGTAGATACCAATCTGATCCAGGAGAGAATCACTGGAAGGTTGTTAAAACCATCCTGAAGTATTTAAGAAATACTAAGGACCAGTGGCTTGTTTATGGTGAATCGGACTTGAGACTTATAGGGTTTACAGACTCTAGTTTCAGTCTGATCATGATGACAGCAAGAGTGTGTCGGGATTTGTTTTTACCCTTAATGGTGGGGCTGTCTGCTGGAAGAGTTTCAAGCAGCACACTGTGGCTGATTCAGTTTGCGAGGCAGAGTATGTCGCTGCATCAGATGCTGCCAAAGAAGCGTTGTGGCTGAGAAAATTCATCATCGAGCTTGGAGTAGCACCCTCCCTCGTTGGTCCAGTTCTACTCTACTGTGACAGCTCTGGAACCATTGCTCAAGCGAAGGAACCGAAGGCACACCAGCGGACGAAGCATATTCTGCGTCGCTACCATCTCATCCAAAAAATCATGGATAGAGGTGACGTTGACCTTCAAAAGATCGACAGAAAGGAGAATCTGGCCGACCCATTCAATAAAGCCATTGCGATGAAGAAGTTCGACAACTTCAAGTCAAAGATGGGTATTAGATACTGCACCAATTGGCTTTAGGCCAAGTGGGAGATTGTTGGGAATAGTGTCTCAAAGCTAATCGTCAGCCTGTTGATGGTTGTACTTCTTTTTGTATTAGTATATAAATTATAAATAAATAAAAATTATTTTAATATTTTCATCATAAATTATTTCATCTTCTAATGAACTCCTGTGTTGTGGTGAAGTCCTTAGGACTATTTAGACTCGACAAAGGAGCATTTGTCGTTTAGTCCTTAAACCTGTTCGCGACCAAATGATACGTTGTTACCAAGGACAACAATGTTTATCAAGCATAGGTTGTTGTGTGCCATATAGGTTGGTTGTCCTCTTAACCAAGGAGTGTGGAGATACTGGTATGGCATACAGGTGAGATGTAAGGGTACATCTGCACTGAACGTGATTGATTTCGAAGCTATTTCTGCTGTCAAGATTTACTCCGATGGGATATGGGTATAACTGTCCCTCCGACCTGAGACCGTCACAGTGACTTGCAAGCAACTCACTGCACTTAGGCACTAGACTACCTGAATTTCTAATTCAGTGACGGAAGGCTGCTGGGTGTAGTCAAGTACTTGACTTGTCGGTGCATGTGTCAAGATGGGATTGACCACTCCAGTTTAGGAGCTGTGTACAGTCGTATTTCAATTTAACAAAACCTTGGCCAGGGTAGTCCTAGTGAGGAGTCACAGGACTGTTTCAGTTGAGCACGATTCGAATGATTTAATCAGGGTTGATAGTTTAACCCTGAGTCATCCTAAACACAGGGGTCAAAAGGGATGAATTATATAGTAACTGTTGGGTATAAAATACCCCCTAGCCAAAGTTCGTGTCAGGAGTGACCCTCCAGGGGTTCTACCAATGTCCGACCTTCGGCAACACTTTTTCGAACCTCTTCGATGGTCGAGCCTCCGCAACATTCCCAAGTTCTGCCGACAGATAAACTCCCACCAGCGTCGACCGGATTCTTCACGACGGACGGACTCCACCCAAGTTTCTACCTGCTAGACTTCATCCGAACTCCTACGGGAGCCAGACTTCGTCCCCGACTCCAACTGCAGGAAGACTTCATCTGAACTCCTACGGGAGCCGGACTTCGTCCCCTCCTTCAACTGCAGGAAGACTTCGTCCTGACTCCTACGGGAGCCAGACTTCATCCCTGACTCCGAATGCAGGTAGACTTCATCCGGACTCCTACAGGAGCCGGACGACTACAGGTAGACTTCATCCGAACTCCTACGGGAGCCGGACTTCATCCCCGACTCCAACTGTAGGAAGACTTCATCCGGACTCCTACGGGAGCCGGACCTCATCCCCGACTTCGACTGAAGGTAGATTTCATCCGGACTCCTACGGGAGCCAGACTTCGTCCCTCCCCTGGCTGCAGGAAGGCTTCGTCCGGATTCCTACGGGAGCCAGACTCCTTCTCCGAACAGGTAGACTTCGTCCGAGCTCCTACGGGAGCCAGACTTTCGCCCTGAACTTCTGTTGTAGGTAGACCTCACTCCGAACTCCTACAAGGGCCGGACTCCGAGCTTCTACTGCAAGCGACCCACTCCGAGCTTCTGCTACAAACGATCTATTTCAAATTTCTATCACGAGCGATCCATGCCGGATTCATTGTGGATGAATTCCTTTCGGATTTCTATTGCAGACAGGCCTCGGTCGAGATTCCTCGACAAATGATCCCCATCCGGGCTTCTACGGAGATCAGACTCCAACCGAACTTCGACCGACAGGTCTGGACCCTCTGGCAGGCCATAGTAACGGCCACGACTCTGCTCCACTTCCTGCGATGGATTTCGTGCGGCTCCATCACTCCCTGGCAGACCATAATAATGGCCACGATTCTACTCCACTTCCTGCGACGGATACCGCGCGGCTCCTCCACTCTCTGATAAGTCACGACAACGGATGCCGCTCCACTCCCCACAACAGACTCCACGTGGCAGGTCACGGTGACGGCCACGATTCCACTCCACTACTCTTCATAATAAGCTCTTTCTGGCCCCGAACGGCCCACTGCCAGATGGTTACAAACGTCGCTATCAGTCTATTGCACCCCCCGCCTATAAAAGGGGGACCTCAGATACGTTATTCTCTAATCTCTATTTTTCTATCTCAAAACTCTGCTAAAATTTCTGTTCGAGCACTCCATTCTTGTTGAGGCAGAGAACTGACTTGAGCGTTGGAGGGTCTTACCGAAGCAACCCCAACTCTGATTTAGACTTCTTTTGCAGGTCCCGATGGCGACCGTGACTCCCTCGACTCCAGCTTCTCCGACGTAGGTGGATTTTTGCACCAACAGGATTGGCACTAGAGGAAGGGCACTGTGTCTTCGCAATACCCTTGTTCTTAAAAGATCGCTCAACGGGACTGCCTCCGGTCATCTTTTCGGACATCCTCTTCTCCTTCTCCCATTAGATCTTCGTCCGATGCCTCCCCGCAAAGCATCCACACGGCGATCCACGGCCTCCGCGGTCAGATCTCAGGCTCCGGCCTCACCTCCAGTTTCCCAACCTCCCCCTCCTCCTCCGACAATGACGGTTGGCGCGGAACAATTCGACCTACTGGCCCAGTAGGTCAGAGGCCTCGCTGAAGCGGTGCAGGCCATGCAGTAGCAGCAACAGCCACAGATGTCAGTGCGGCTGGAGAGAATATTGTCGGAACTCCAAAATCCGGTGGTAGGACGGGCCACTTGGGCCAGCCGCCCCATCTTTTTCGAAAAGATGAATCCGAGGGCGGAGAGCCCTCAGTCGGATCATGATTCTACTCCTAGAAGATCTCTACCTCCATTCTGCCAGAAGACCCTCGAGACCCGCAGTCAAGAGGATTTTCTGGATCAAAGGCTCTGGGAGATGAACTGGTAGATCGAGGAACTCCGTCATGTGCCCCCCGCTTATGGTGAGGACATTTATACTGACCCTCCCTTTTCTCAAATGATCATGCAGGAACCGATCCCGCCAAACTTCAAGCTCCCTCAATTTGAAAGCTACGACGGGACTTCAGACCCAGTTGACCACCTGGAGACCTTCCGAACAATGATGCTGCTTCATGGCGCACCCGACGCCATCCTGTGCCGAGCTTTCCCATCCACCTTGAAGGGAGCGGTGAGAAACTGGTACTCGATGCTGAAGTCGGGTACCATCTTTTCCTTTGATCAGATGAGCCACCAGTTTGTGGCTCATTTTGTTAGCAGCCGGCATCCCCGGAAGGATTCGGAGTCCCTCATCAACATCAAGCAAAGGGAGGGGGAGTCCATCCGGGCTTACGTTAATCGTTTCAATGTCGCCGCATTGGAGATCCAGAACTTGGACCAATCGGTCGTGATGGCCGCTCTGAAAGGTGGCCTTCAGAAGAATGACCTTTTATTCTCCCTGAAAAAGAAGTACCCCAGGGATTTTGCTGATCTGTTGGCTTGGGCCGAAGGGTACGCCCGAGCAGAAGAAGCCTTCAAAATGAAAGATGAGGAGACCGCGAGAGAGCGGTAGGCGGGAGACTCGAGTAAGCCCGCAATCGAAAAAGGGCCGAGAGAAGCTCGACCACATTCTCGAACTCCTTTTGGGCACAAGCGCGCCCAGACTCCTCCCCGAGCACGCAGGCAGAGAAGCCCGGAGTGTCGGGTTTGGCGGGGCTCTCCCCTAGGAAGATTTTGCAGCTATGCCCCCCTCAACGCATCAAAAACCCAGGTGCTGATGGAAGTCAGAGAGCAGCTCCCTAGGCCAGAAAGGATGCGCACGCACCCCAGAAAGCGCAATCCTAATAAGTTCTGCCTCTACCATCGTGACCATGGCCACGACACGGAGGAATGCATTCAGCTCCAAGATGAGATCGAGGAGCTCATCCGATGAGGTCGGCTCGACAGGTTCATTCGACGCTGGCCTGAGGATAGAGAGGATCGACCAAGGGCCCTGCCGCAGCCTGAGCCACCGAGGAGAGAAGAGCAGCCCGGAGATCGGCCTCCAATTGGGATCATCAACTCCGTCTCTAGAAGACCTTGACAGGAAGCAGACCTTCTACGGCCCTGGGATTTGAAAAACTTGTAAATGTATTACGAACAATCCCGCTTTAAATCAAGATTCCTTTCAGGTCTGCATATCTTTTCCTTTTTGGCATGGACTTGTAACGACAGGGGATGACCCCTTCGGACAACAAAAACAAACCCTAATATGGGCGAAGTTGAAAGTCCGATTATTTGTAGATCGGACGGGGGGAGAGGCCGTACAGCACCCATGTGCGCCCCCACAGTCATGTTAGGGACAAGAGGAGAACCTCGCCCTAACATGAGCAAGGTCGAAGGCCCGGTTGTTTGTAGACCGGATGGGGGGAGAGGCCATACAGCGCCCATATGCGCCCCCACAGCCATGTTAGGGACAGGAGGAGAACCTCGCCCTAACATGAGCAAGGTCAAAGGCCTGGTTATTTGTAGATCGGATGGGGGGAGAGGCCATACAGCGCCCATATGAGCCCCCACAGCCATGTTAGGGACAGGAGAAGAACCTCGCCCTAACATGAGCAAGGTCGAAGGCCCGGTTATTTGTAGACCGGATGGGGGGAGAGGCCATACAGCGCCCATATGCGCCCCCACAGCCATGTTAGGGACAGGAGGAGAACCTCGCCCTAACATGAGCAAGGTCGAAGGCCCGGTTATTTGTAGACCGGATGGGGGGAGAGACCATACAGCGCCCATATGCGCCCCCACAGCCATGTTAGGGACAGGAGGAGAACCTCACCCTAACATGAGCAAGGTCGAAGGCCTGGTTATTTGTAGACCGGATGGGGGGAGAGGCCATACAGTGCCCATATGTGCCCCCGTAGCTCCGTTAGGAACAGAAGGAGAACCTCATCCTAACCTGAGCTGAAACTGATCACATCAGAAGAACCTCATCCTGACACCAATTAAGATCTGGTCATTCAAAACCAGATAAGAAAAAAGAAACCTTCCCAGCGACCCCTCCACGCTCCTGCGACCCCACTAAGAACAGGGGGAAAACCCTCACTCAAGAAAAGGAAAAAAGGGAAGGAGTTAAAAAGGAAAGCGATGAACTACATCAGCGACAAATGGAAAATAAATTGCACTAAAAGCACAAAGGACCTCGTCTCCATGGAGAAGGAGGAAGAGAAAGTAAGATCTACGGTCGCGAACAAAAAGGGAAATCAACACGGCGATGGCTAGGAACCTCCAAGCGGTGTCAACACCGAACCAATCAAAAATGCAAGAAACTCGATAATGATGACCTAATATGAAGATGAACAAGGAACCTTCGAACAACATCGACATCGCACGGGATAAAAATGAAAGAAGTCCGGTGCATGATAATTCAACACGACGTACGGGTAAGGTAACAAAGACCTTTTCATTTCATTAGCAAAGTGTGCGTTACAGAGCCTGAAAGGCCAAAAAAAAAAAAAAAAAAAAAACAAACAACAACGATAACGACAACGACAACAAACAGACAAGCGGCAAAAGAAGACACCTAGAAGGACGAAAGACAAAAAGAGCCCTAAAGGGGCCCGGCTTCCTCCGACTTCGAACTTTCGGCTTCGACCCTCATCAGGGAGTGCTTTAAGCTCTTGACTTCTTCTTCCAATTCTTTCTCTCTCATTAGCATCTCCATATATCTCCGATGAAGCCGCTGGCTTTCGTTCTTCGCCTCTCGATGCCTTTTTCTTAAGACCTCGAATTCTGCCTCCGCATCTTTGACTGCCCGCTGCTCATATACCAGCTGGATCTTCAATTACTGCAGCTCGGCCTTCCCCTCTCCAAGGGCGACAGATAGCTCTTCTATGGTTCTTCTCAGGGATTGGAGTTCGTCGGGATCCCGAACAGGAGCAAACTGAGCTCCTTCGGCTAGCTGCCTTTGAAGGCGGGCAACCTCGTCAGTCGCCATCCTGAGCTTCCCCCTATAGTCATCACCTGCTTGCACCAGCCGGCCCGATACTTGTTATAGCTTGCCTCGACATCCTGGAGCTGTTGCTGAAGGTCAGAGAGCTTCTTCGACCATTCCCGATCGCAGTCGGCCCGAATCGAAAGTCGGGACGAGCTTCCTTCCAACTGGCTAATCCTCTCCTGCGCAGCCGACAGCTCCACTCTGAGAGAGCTGATCTTGGCAGCTTGGGCCCAAGATCAATCGCTGACGTGCTTCTTATGTTCCTCGAGCTCCTTCTCGAAGTTTGCTTTCCTCTGACTGTACTCCATAATCTCCTTCACGTGGAGGTTCCGAAAGTAGGTGGCCTCCGTGGTGGCCTCAGAGTGACTCTCCCTCAACCTGTGAAGTTCACCATCCATCTCCTTCGACCTTCTTGTTAAATGATGAACTTCCTTCTTCAGACGTTGGATCGTGGACTTCAGCAGAATTTCCTGTGGCAAGGGAAGCGCTTCGGTAGGGCACTGCCATCGGGAGGCAAAAGCGTCAAGGCGCGTCTCATGGCAGAGAAAAAAAAAAGAGGGGGGAAGAAGAGTGGAGAAGCCCTCCATAAGGAGAACCCAATTTTATTGATTGAACATTTCTTAAAGACAGAAGGGAAAAGAAAAATTGTAATAAAAGAAAAACACAAAGTCAGAGGTCTCAGACCTCTGAAATAGGAGTTGGGGAGCTTGGTGTTCTTGAAAGGGGTGCTGCGGTGGCAGTGGCAGTGGGAGAGGGCCCGGCTTCATCTTCAGACGTCTCGTCCAAGAAGCTGAGGTTGAGCTCAAAAAATTTTTTGACCACCTTCTCTTGACATAGCTCGAATCTTTTGATGAATGCTTCTTGGCCAAACTTGACGTTCAGGTCCCTCATCTCTGTAGAGGCCTTGAACTCCTCCACTACTAGGACCCTGGCCTCCGAGATCAGAACCGAAATCTGCTATGTCAAATTTGCGACCTCGGCCTCCGCCTTCTTCACCGTCTCCTCTGAGGTCTACTTTTCTTTCTCGAGGATCTCTTGAAGGTTGGCTAGCTCGGCAGCCTTATCCTTGAGGTGGGCGGCCTCGGCCCGGCGACCCTCCTCCACCTGGATGGCGTCCCTTCTCGCCCAATTCGTCGCCTCGATGTTGGCAAGGAGCTGGTGCCCGATCTACAAGGGCGGCCAGGAGGTCAGAATGAAAATTAAAGAATTAATCAAACAAAGGTGCGAGGGGAAGAAGGAAAGTGAATTTGTTCACCTCGAGAAAGGACCCTAAGGAGTCCCAAACCCGCTGTTTGGGATCGACGTGAACAATCCTCTGGACGACTTCGGGCAGGATGCAGCCGTCGATCAGTCGCTTTATCAGGTCCCTGTCATTAAAGAGATTCTCCCCCAGCTCTTCTTCAGAACTGTGGGACTCTCTGATGGTGGCTCGGTGGCTACTCACCCTGCGGGCCACCGACTTCCTTCTCTTCCCCCTCTCAACCCCTGGCACCTCCTCGAAGCGGGCCCTCGAAGTGAGAACCTCAGCGGGGGAACTCCGTGAAGAGGCTCGGGGAGTCGGAGGTTCGGCATCTGAAGGAACGTTGACCGTGAGGGCCGCCTGGACAAGCGTGGCCGAGCTCGTCTCCTCCGTTCTGGCCTTCTTTGCCGATCTGAAGGCTGCGATGCCTTTTCTTTTGTGAGCCTTGAGACCCCTGACGAGCATCCGTGCTACTTCGGCATCCATTCTTAAAAAAAAAAAGAAAAAAAAGAGAAGAAAAAAAGAAGAGAGAAAAAAAAGATCAGTAACAGGGTGAAAAAGGAAGTGACATGCAAAAAAAAAAAAAGAGGGAGAAGCAGAGCAGGAGAAAAGAAGAGGAAAGGAAAGATGGGATACTCGCAGGATCCAGGGGGCTCAAGTCGATGTTGAACAAAAACTGCTCCTTCAGAAGGTTGGGAAGGGAAGGAGTTGAATAACTAAGAAGCTTCCGGGCGGCCTGAAGGTTGTCCTCCCCTAGGCTAGGAGCCCAGCGGACAGAATCCCTCAGGGAGCCCTAAGGGGGCAATCCCAACCTCAAGGTCGGGTATTGGACAAAGAGGTACTTCCCCTTCCAGTTGTGGATTGAAGAGGGAGCACCTTTCAGCAACCCCTTCTTGCCAAACTAGGGAGAGAAATACCACCAGTTCTTTGCCGAGGGGTGGCGCTTGAAGGTGTAAAAATACCTAAACAAAGAAAGAGATGGCTGAACTTCGACTATGTGGCAAAGAGAGAGGAACCCTATCAGAAACCTAAAGAAATTCGGCGCGACTGAAGCTAAGGAAATATCTAAAAAATGGAAAAGAGGGATGACGAAGGGCGGAAGCGAAAGACAGAGCCCAGCACGGAAGGCCTCCTGATATAGGCAGAAACGGTCGGGTGGGGGGGTGCTAGCCCGGTCGGCGGGACCAGGAAGCTCCAGATCATACTCCGGAGAAACTCCATACTGAACCCTTATCAGTAAAAGTTCATCCAAAGTCAGAGAACAAAGAATGGTGCTCGGCACAAAAATCCGACGAGGCCCAGCCCTAGATGAGGGTTCGTCTACAGTATGAGGGTTCTGGGGGGCTGAGGCGGACGAACTCCTGAAACCACTAGAGGAGGAGGTACCAGAAGATATTTCAAACAGGGACCCTAAATATCCCAGAGAAATCAGGCGAAATAAAAGGCGAAAGGTTCGCGGGGGACCAAACCAGGGGAATGCGGCAGAAGAAAAATGGAGGAGAAAGGGCACGTAGATGGCAAGAAAAGAAACGAAAGTTCCGAGACTAACCTAAGTCGCTCCGAAGGATGCAGAGGTGCGGGGATAGGGATGACTCAAAGAACGCTTAGGGCCAAGGTGGATGCCAAGGAGGGTCAGAGCTCTTGGGGAGAAGACAGACACCGACAGAACTCTTAGGCGGAATGAGACTCCTGAAGGCGGAAAGGCGGGTTTAAATAGACCCTGGGATCCGGTGCTATAATGATCGCGGATCTCTCCAGGCTGACCCACGCTCGTCACGTGTCCCACTCACCACAGCAGGCAGCTAAAAGTGGCTGACAGCTGATAGAGCCATTACTGCACCGTACCTGGGCCAACGCTCCAGCAGAAATTCTGAAAGGTCCTTTCGGATCACCCCGATTTGAAAAGACTTCGGCACGCGCGCATTAAATGCCAGAATATCTGAGGGCGATCGTGCACAGGATTCAAGGGGACAACTTTGGCTGTGAAAATTTCTCTGTACTCCCTTCATTCAAAACTCGAACTCGAAAGTAGGGGGACTGGTGTTGGGTATAAAATACCCCCCAGCTGAAGTTCGTGTCAGGAGTGACCCTCCAGGGGTTCTACCGACGTCCGACCTTCGGTGACACCTTTTCGAACCTCTCCGGCGGCCGAGCCTCCGCAACATTCTCAAGTTCTGCCGACGGATAAACCCCCACCAGCGTCGATCGGATTCTTCACGATGGACGGACTCCACCCAAGTTTCTACCTGCTAGATTTCATCCGAACTCCTACGGGAGCCGGACTTCATCTCTGATTCCAACTACAGGAAGACTTCATCCGAACTCCTATGGGAGCCAGACTTTGTCCCCTCCTTCAACTATAGGAAGACTTCATCCTGACTCCTACGGGAGCCAGACTTCATCCCCGACTCTGAATGCAGGTAGACTTCATCCGGACTCCTACAGGAGCCGGACGACTACAGGTAGACTTCATCCGAACTCCTACGGGAGCCAAACTTCGTCCCCGACTCCAACTGCAGGAAGACTTCATCTGGACTCCTACGGGAGCCAGACCTCGTCCCCAACTCTGACTGAAGGTAGATTTCATCCGGACTCCTACGGGAGCCGGACTTCGTCCCCTCCCCCGACTATAGGAAGGCTTCGTCTGGATTCCTACGGGAGCCGGACTCCTTCTCCGAACAGGTAGACTTCGTCCGAGCTCCTACGGGAGCCGGACTTCTGCCCTGAACTCCTGTTGCAGGTAGACCTCACCCCGAACTCCTACAAGGGTCGGACTTCAAGCTTCTACTGCAAGCGACCCACTCTGAGCTTCTGCTACAAATGATCTACTTTAAATTTCTATCACGAGCGATCCGTGCCAGATTCATTGTGGACGAATTCCTTTTGGATTTCTATTACAGACAGGCCTCGGCCGAGATTCCTCGATAAATGATCCCCATCTGGGCTTCTACGGAGATCGGACTCCAACCGAACTTCGACCGATAGGTCTGGACCCCCTGACAGGCCATAGTAACGGCCATGACTCTGTTCCATTTCCTGTGATGGATTTTACGCGGCTCCATCACTCCCTGGCAGGCCATAGTAATGGCCACGACTCTGATCCACTTCCTGCGATGAATTTCGTGCGGCTCCATCACTCCCTGATAGACCACAATAATGGCCACGACTCTGCTCCACTTCCTGTGATGGATACCGCATGGCTCCTCCACTCTCTGGCAAGTCACGACAACGGACGCCGCTCCACTCCCCGCAACAGACTCCACGTGTCAGGTCACGGTGATGGCCACGATTCCACTCCACTACTCTTCATAACAAGCTCCTTCTGGCCCCGAATGGCCCACTGCCAGACGGTTACAAATGTCGCTATCAGTCTATTGCACCCCCCACCTATAAAAGGAGGATCCCAGATACGTTAGTCTCTAATCTCTATTTTTCTATCTCAAAACTCTGCTAAAATTTTCGTTCGAGCACTCCATTCTTGTTGAGGCAGAGAACTGACTTGAGCGTCGAAGGGTCTTGCCGGAGCAACCCCAACTCTGGTTTAGACTTCTTTTGCAGGTCCCAGCGACGACCGTGACTCCCTCGACTCCAGCTTCTCCGATGCAGACAGATTTTTGTACCAACAGTAACCATATTCACGTAAGTTCTGAGTGTTGCGATTGCGACTATTCGACCTATCTGGATGTCGGGTACCATTACTAGATGGTCACTTCGATTAGTATAGGAATTGATTCCTGTGCTACCGGCTTAGGTTCGAACCTGCGGGGTCACACACATTAGAGGTTCTTATCTGATTTGATGACTGATGAAGAGTCCTAATGCTCGTGGACTATGATTCCTATGTGTCTGGGACTCTATGATCAAGAATCAGAATTCTCTGATCATGAGTACCATACATTTTGGGTACTGGGGTCAAGAGTCCCACTGGTTTGGGACTCTTCGATCAAGGTTTCATATCGATGGACTTTGATACCCGATTGCCCATCGAATTTGGACTCAGTATTTATGAGAGGTTTAATTAGTAATTTGATCGCTAATTAATTCAATTTGATTGAGTAATTATTTTTGGATCAAGTCCAATTGAATTGGATTCAGTTGGGTTTGACCTGATTAGGTTAAGAGTTGATCTAATCGTCGAAGTGGTTTGGTCCCTGATTTGATCAGGAGTTGGACTTAGTCAATTTTGATTTGATTAGGATTTTATTGAGCCTAATTAAGCCTAATTAAGTTGGGTTTAACTTAGTCTAATTGTGCCTAACCTATTTTGATTAGGTTGGCTCAATTAGGTTGAAACCATTTTTGAATTCTCTCCCTGCGCCACCTCACTTCATCTGCGCCCATTTGAATTCACGAGAAACAACTTCTCATAAATTTTCTCCCACACAGAAGCCATTCCATGCCCCTTTTTTGTGTGCCATTTTGAATGGATAAGGATGAGATTTGTTGGCCATTCAAATTCAAAAGATGTTTGAATTCGAATGGATAACAAATCTCTGCGCCCACCTTTTATCTTATGCGCCACTTCTTCCACACAAGAAATGGTTTCTCGTAAAAATTATCCACACACAAGAGAGCCCACGCCCTTCTCTTCTCACACCCAAAGAGGATAGGGATGGGTTGTTTTGCATTTGAATTCAAATTCAATTTGAATTCAAATGAGCAACCACTTATCTTTATCCTCTTACGCGGTAAAAATGCTGCAAAGATGCGATCTTGCATCGTTTTAAAAAGGAGATAAGATAGGGCGTGCATAGATGACCTCTGAGAGAAAAGGGTGGCATGAGAGAGCTTTCCTACATGAGAAAAGAAAAGAAAAGGAGAGAAAAGAAAGAAACAAGTGGGCGCAAGTTTCTTCGTAGTGTATCCTAGGATTTTGGCCTAGGGTTTGGGAAGTGAGAACGTTTGCTATGAGTGTCGTGAGCCCACCAAACTTTAGGAAGAGCATCAACAACCTCTCAAGTACATCTGCTGATGATCTAGAGCATCCGAGGAGTCGACAGATCAAGATCGAAGGAGTTCGATCAACATCAGCCGTCAAAAGAGTTCTACGATGAACTAGCATTCGTGAGGAGCCGATCAAATTGGAAGCTTCGTGTGGATGATCCACAGAGACCAGACACACTGTGTGACTGCATTGCGATGATCAGACCCTTCCAACGGTGATCAAATTACAGCGATCAACTATCCGCACAAAGGTAATATGTTCTGAACACATAACAGTAAATTATTTACTGTAAAAGTTTGAATTTTAAATTTAAATGCATGCTATGTATATATCATATTTAGATCCTTGTGTAGGGTTTATACATATTAATTAATTAAATTAATTAATAATTTTTACTGTAAAATAATAATTTTGAAAAGTTTTAAAATTACCATTTTACCCCTGCACTAAAATTCACTTCAGGATAGTCCTAAGGCGGCTGAAATAAAAGAAAAGTATTTTCATTGTCATGCTGAAGGCCACTGGAGGAGAAACTATCCTAAATACCTGGAGAGCCTAAAGACCAAAAAGGGTGACAAATTTTCTTATGGTATGCTCCTAATTGAACCTAATCTTATGATTTCTTCTACTTTTAATTAGGTATTAGACTCTGGCTCAAGTGCTCATATATGCATCTTTACACAGGGTCTGATAGAAAATAAAAGGTGACATGATTTTTCGGATCGACAATGGAGCAAAGATTGCTGTAGAAGCCGTTGGCACTTATCCTCTCCAATTATCATCTGATGTTAGATTAGATTTAAAAGACTATTATTATATTCTTGTAGCTAGTCAAAATTTAATTTCTGTGTCTGTGCTAGCATAGGAAGGTTTTGAAATTAGTTTCAATAAAGACTTTTGTTCTATTTATTTATGAAATAAATTGGTTGCATGAGGCCTTTTACTTGATAGTCTTAATCACTTGCATGTTGATGTGAATATGAACCTAAACGAGCAAATAGTGAGTATCATAGGTCAAAAAAGATCCAGAGATAAGATTAACCAGAAGTACTTATAGCACCATATACTAGGTCATATTGAAGAGGACAGAATAAACAGACTGAAAAAGGATGGGATCCTTAGCTTTCTTAATCCAGAGTCGTATCCAGCTTGTGAATCCTGCCTTCAAAAAAAAAATAGCCAAATTATCCTTTGTAGGATATGGAGAAAGGGCCACAGAGTTACTTGCCCTGGTACACACCGATGTGTGTAGGCTATTTGATGTGTAGGTTAGGGATGGTTATAGCTACTTCATTAACTTTACCGATGATCTGTCTAAGTATGGATATGTGTATCTCATAAAATACAAGTCTGAGACCTTTGAAAAGTTCAAAAAATTCAGGCATGAAGTAGAAAAGCAGACAGGCAAACTCGTTAAGATTCTTTGATCTGATCGAGGAGGTGAATACTTTAGTCAAAAATTTTTAAGATATCTTAAGAACAATGGCATAGTCTCTCAGTGGACTCCTCCTAGATTACCTCAGCTCAACGGAGTATCCAAAAGGAGGAACAGGATCCTATTGGATATGGTCAGGTCCATGATGAGCTTCACTGATCTACCTTTATTTCTTTGGAGATATGCCTTGTTTACTTCTATTCACTTATTGAATAGGATTCCTTCAAAGTCTGTTCCTACCACACCGTATGAGATATGGTTAGGTAAGAAGCTGAGTCTGAGTTATCTTAAGACTTGAGGATGTCCGACCTATGTCAAGAGATAAATGACGAAAAAGTTAAAGGATAGATCTATTATAGCTCATTTTATAGTGTACCCAAAAGAATCCATGGGATACTACTTCTACTTTCCATAAGACCATAATGTGATTGTGAGTCAAAATATCGTGTTTCTGAAAAATAGTTTATCCAGGATGGTGGCAGTGGAAGGTTAGTAGAACTCGAAGAGAAAGTCTCTAAAGAGTCTAGAGCTATAGATCCTCAGGAATCCATAGTCCATAAGCTAGTAGTTGATGTTCTTCTGCCACCTTGTAGATCTAGCAAGATCTCCCGACCTCCTAAAAGGTACATGAGTATGCTTACAGAGGAAGTAAAAATAATATTCCTTATGGAAGATAAGGGTCATGGTGATGATCCTAATATCTTTGATGAGGCGATGTCTGATATCAATTTTGAGAAATGGTTAGATGCTATGAAGTCAGAAATTAACTCGATGCACTCGAACCAAGTCTGGACTTTAGTGGATCCACCTGAAGGTATTGTACCTATTGGATATAAATGGATCTACAAAAGGAAGATAGATACCGATGGTAAGGTAGAGACCTATAAAGCTAGGCTTGTAGCTAAAGGTTATAGTTAGTATGAGGGCATTGACTATCAGAAAACTTTTTTGTCCGTAGCCATTCTAAAATTTATCCACACTTTGCTTGCTGTTGCAGCTTATTACGATTATAAAATCTGACAGATGGATGTGAAAACTTATTACGATTATAAAATCTGACAGATGGATGTGAAAACTACCTTCCTGAATAGATATCTTGATGAAAATATCTATATGGAGCAGCCTATGGGTTTAACATCCGGTGATGGTGATCACAGAGTTTGCAAGTTGCAAAGGTCCATATATGGATTAAAGTAAGCTTCTCAGAGTTAGAATCATCATTTTGATGAGGCAATCAATAGTTTGATTTCATCAAAAATGAAGAGGAACCTTATGTATACAAGAGGATCAGGGGGAGGATGATCATCTTCCTCGTATTGCACGTAGATGACATTCTCCTTATTGAAAATGATATTCCTATACTGACCACGATCAAAAGATGGTTGTCCAAGAAACTCTTCATAAAAGATCTAGGGGAAGCATCTTATATTCTCAAAATAAAGGTTTATAGAGATAGACCTAAATAGATGCTTGACCTATCACAAAAGCTGTACATAGAGAAGGTACTGAAGAGGTTCAGCATGAAAAACTTCAAGAGAGGTCTCTTACCTCTTAGGCATGGTATTAGTCTCTCCAAGATGATGTGTCTGATCATATTTGAGGAGGTGCAACGCATGCATAGGATTCTTTATGCTTCGACGATGGGAAGCCTCATGTACGTCATGCTATGTACTCGATCTGATATTATCTTTGCCATGAGTGTCACGAGTAGATATCAGTCAAATCTGAATGAGGAGTATTGAATAGCTGTGAAGAACATCCTTAAGTACTTAAGAAGGACTAAAGATTTGTTCTTGATCTTTAGAGAGAATTCTGAGTTGTGAGTCGAGGGTGTATTCTTGTTTGATATATTAGAAGGGTTCTGAATATTTGATCAATAGAGGCTGAATATGCTGTAGATGTGTAGGATGAATTCTGACTCTAATGTTAGTTGTAGAACTGGATGTCATATCCTGACACAGTGCTGCAAAGACAATGGCACCATAGCCCTTACTAAGGAGCCCAAGATCTCACCAGAAGTCCAAACACATAGAGCAACAGTGTACGTGACTATCTCATATCGAGGTGCGAAGAGTAGACTCCACAGACAACGTAATAGACCCATTGACTAAGCAGTTGAGCCAAACGAAAATGAAGATCCACCTTGAGAAGATAGAACTTAGATTTGTGGCCAATTGGCTTTAGTCCAAATAGGAGATTGTTAGATGTATGTCCTAGAAGTCAATATGACTGATGCATTATAATAAATTTAAGGTATAATTTTGTACTTAATATATTGATATGATCAATAAAAAGATCAAGTTTTTTTTTCATTCAAGTGTAATATGTCCTCGAATCGTCCATAGAATTAGTTTCGATACATATTCTTAAAGTGTTGAGAATTAGAGACATGTATTTAATTCCTAAAGTCTCCCGATCATAGGATCATTATGAGAGCGATGATAGATTCGCATAGATTGACACACAAATTACTTCTTTTGGGATAGATGGGTCTCTAATCTACTGTGTAGAGATATAGGATGACAAGTACAAGTGATTGTTAGAGAACAACTGGCACTGAGCATGACCATACGAGAGATCACTTGGATTTCTATTCAATCATTAGGGATTATCTCGATGTTGTAGTTATATAACTGGTCCTTTGACTTGAGATGGTACTGCTATTTGTAGTGAAGCTGCTGGAGTATGAATGACACATAAACATGGGTCTCAATGAGCCCTTGTAGTGATGTTGGCAATAGTTAATCCACTGTAGGAGTGGGATGCGCATCAAGATAGGATCTATCGATCTTGATAGAGAATAGTCTTATGAGATTTGAGAGACTAAGTCCAAGAGTTTGTGACCACAACAGTGTGATTGATGGAAAAAAGTTTTCATAAAAATCACAACTGGACTTGAGCTAATCAATCTATCATATGACTGATGTTGAGGTTTGACGATTTATCCATGACCTATCATCTAGTCGGGACTCACGATAGAGGGACTAAATCACATATTAACTACACTTAGAGATTCATTTCAGTTCTACTGGGTTGCCACTACATACTGCTAGATATCACTGGTGGATTGTGAGAGCTCACTAGGGTTGTTCTAGATCGATAATCCTTATTGAGTTAGAGTGGAATTATTCTGACCCATTGAAAAGAGTTTCAATGATACGATGATAGAGATCATTTTATGTCTCACTATCAGATAGAATTGAATCTATGAGGTCACACAACAAAGAAATTAGGCCTGAAATTACTAATTGAGCTTATGAAGTGTCAATTGGGTTTAGAAAAATCCATTGGGTTCATGGTAACCTTACTAGCATATGGTTGGACCCAATTTCTCTTTCTGTTGGAATTATTTATTTGATAAGTTAATTCTAGCTTAATTATCTGCTAATAATCTATATGAATAAGATTCATAAGACTTCAATTGTTGGGTGTCTAAGGTTATGGATCACATAAATTAAGGGTGCAGGTCCCTTATGAATCTCCTTGATAGTTATTATGGGGTGTCATTTTGATTTGATCAATTTGGATATGTCGATTAATTAGAGGGTCTTTGGTTTCTATATGGGGTGTCTCTTGGGTGCAAAGGAGGGTGTCTAATTATGGGTACAAGGGCTCCAATAGTTGGCACCTAATGGGCTTCTAATGTAAGTTGGATAACTTAAGTTAATAGGAATCCTAATGCAAGTAGGACTTGTATTATATGATTGAATAGGATTCAATCCTTATGCCTATTTTAAGGAACCTCCCCTAAAGTTTCTAGAGCATCAAAACCAGTAGCCCCTCACACCTAAAGGCTCTCCCCACGCCCTCTCTTCCTCTCTCTTTCTCTTCTCTTGGGTGTTCTATACACCCTTTCCTTGGGACGCGCGTCCCAAGGAGTTTCATGCCCAAAGGAATTTAGGTGCCTCTTCTTTGCTGGTTTGTAGCATTTGGTAGTAGCACATAGCAAGGAGAACCTCTAGAGAAGAGGCGAAGAAGAAGATCAAAGAGAAAGATCAAGTGTTGATCACGATCCAGGCTTCATTTAGATTTAGCAAGCTGAATTTTAGAGAATCAAAATTCAGATTATAAAGACTATTTCAGGCTGATCCTGAGTGGATACTCATAGAGGCTGGACACTTGTGCAGCTAACAGAGAGCCTCATCTCTTTTAGATCCAGTTTTGAAGAAAGAGATTGCGAAACTGGTATGTGATTTGATCACAATCTGAATTTCAGCATATATTAATTTTAGCATATGAAATAGATCCATGTAGTTTTATATTTTTATGCATGCATAATTTAGATTAAAATTATTTTAATCTTATTCTTCACTGTGGTATTTAAAAAATAAAATTTTAAAACACACATGCATGCACCAAACCCTGAATTCCGACATGAACTTCTACAACCACACAGCTTTCTTTGCAGCATCAGATACTGCGATATACTCTGCCTCGCAGACAAAGTCAGCCATAGTGTGTTGCTTGAAATTTTTTCAGTAAATTGCTTCATCGTTTAGGATAAAAATATATCTCCATATGCTCTTACTATTGTCATAGTCTGACTGAAAGTTGAAGTTGGTGAACCCTACTAGTTTTAAGTCAGATTTTCCATAAACAAGCCACTAATCTTTAGTATTTTTCAAATATTTAAGGATGGTCTTCACGACCTTCCAGTGGTTTTCTGTTGGATGAGACTAGTATCTACTCACTACCCCTAATGAGTATACCACGTCTAAACTTGTATATGTCATGGCATATATTATGGAATCCACTGCTGAAGTATATAGAATTCTATTCATACACTCTCTCTCTTGAAGAGTTATCGGACAGTCCCACTTCGAGAGAAAAATTTCATAACCTATCGGGAGATAGCCTTTCTTGAAATTCTCCATACTGAATCACTTCAGCATGGTATTTATGTACATGGACTGAAATAATTTAAGTAATCTTTTTGATCTATCTCTATAGATCTTCATCCTAAGGATGTAGGATACTTCTCCCAGATCTTTCATAGAGAACTGAGACGATAACCAAATCTTTATTTCTTGTAATGCAGGGATGCTATTTTTGATTAAAAGAATGTCATCCACATACAGAACAAGAAATACAACCATAGAGTTATTAACCTATTTGTAAATATAAAATTTTTCTCCATTCCTAATGAAGCCATACATTCTGATCACCTTATCAAAATACATGTTTCAACTTTAAGATGTCTGCTTTAATCCATAGATGGATCTCTGAAGCTTGCACACCTTAGACTCATTTATGAATGTGAAACCTTCAGGCTGTATTATGTATGCCTCTTCTTCCAGCTCTCTATTTAGGAAAGCTATTTTTGTTGGAAAATAAATCTTAAAGTCAATTATTTGATGATTGTACTAATTATAAATGTATATGAATTGATCAATAATATAAATTATTTGACCTTTTTCATCACAAGATTACATCTTCTAATGAACTCTTATGTTGTGATGAAGTTCTTAGGACTACTTTAATCGATAAAGTAGGATTTATCATATAGGCCTTAAACTGATTCACGACCAAATGATACACTATTACTAAGACGATAGCGATATCAAGTGTAGGTCGTTGTGTGCCATATGCGTTGGTTGTCCTCATAATCAAATAGTATGGAGACATTGATATGACATGCAAGTGAGATGTAGGAGTACATCATCACTGAACATGACCAACTGTGGAGCACTCTGCTATCAAAGATAGCTTGCGAAAGGTATGGGTATAAGTGTCCCTCCGATCTGAGATCACCACAGTGACTTGTAAGCAACTCACTGTACTTTGGTGTCAGACTATTTGAGTTTATAATTCAGTAACAAAAAATTTTTGAGTGCAGTCAAGTACTTATCAACTTAGTGCGTGAGTCAAGATGGGATTGATCTCTTCGAATTAGTAGGAGTTAATATATCAATGTATTTCAATTTAGCAAAATCTGAGCCCGGATAATCCATATGATGGATTTGAAAGATTGAAATATAATGTAAATGACTTATTTAGGATTGACAGTTAAATCTTAGGTTGTCCTCGAGCATTAGGATCAAAAAGATAAATTATACGATAACTATACGCCAATAGGTTCTTGAATGTTGCTTCACCATCATTTGACCTATCCGCATGTCGGGTCATCATTGCTAGATGGTTACATTGATTGGTCCAAAAATTTATTTTTATGCTACCAACTTAGATTTGAACCTATGAGGTCATACTGAAAAGAAGTTTTTGACTAATCATGTGGCTGCTCAACGATTGAGAATCATTCAAGGACTTAATCATCAATTCGATTGATGATTAATCTTGTACAAAAATTATAATAAATTTACTCATCAAGTATTAGTGAATTAATAGAGAATTAATTAGTAATTAAATTATTGATTAGCTTAATTTGATTGAGCAAAGAGGATTAAATAAAATCTAATTGAATTAGATTGAATTAGATTTGACCCGATAAGATTATGAGATGACCTAATCACTTAGGGAGAATTGTCTCTGATTTGATCAGAACATTAGTTTAATTAATTTCTAATTTGATTAAAATTTGATTAAAAATTTATAAATCTAATTAAACTAAATTTTATATATTTTATTTGGGTTAAACCAGATGTGATTTGGTTTGGATTCAAATAAGGAAACCTAGAGTCCATATAGGATTGAACTCTTCCTCCCCACGCGCCTCCCATTTTGATGCCAACTTTCTCTATGCTCAAGAGGTTTTTGCATGAGATTTTTTTACACCAAAGAGGTCTTCTCTCTCCCTTTCTTACATCCAAATCTAATACGGTTTTGATAAGAAAAAGGTTTTAAAATTAGATTTCAAAACATTCCTTATTAAGAAAATCTATTCTTATCCAAATCACTCCACATGTCAACTTATTTTTTTCTCCTTATGTGTGTGACATTTTGAGAATATCTTTTGTGAAAATTAGTTGGAAAACCTATTTGTTGTGAAAAAAATGTGGAAAGAGATATTGAAAGGTTTTAATTCAATGGTGAAAGCATGGATTTCAAAGTTGTTATTATGAAATCATAAAATTAAAACCTAACTCCAAGATCACCTTATCAAAAATTAAACCATATAATATGCATTAAAATCAAATAAAAGATATAGAAACATACCTCTTATCGCTAAACCCTGATTTGTGCTTAGTTGCCGGCAGCAATCTGTCTGGGTTTCCACCAGGTGCCCACGTGTTCACCCTCCAACGTTGATCCACACGGGGACTCGACCAACCCTCTAGCACTTATTAAAAATACTCTACAATTAAATTCTAATTTATCAGAATTTAAATACAATTTGGGCAGAACCTCCTTTCTTGGCTTTGTTGTCACACTGTTGGACCTTTTCTTGCCTTTCTTTCTTGCTCCTTGTCTCCTTAATTTTTATTCCAATTCTTTAAGCCTTTTGGAAGATTTCTTATCCTTTATCAGGATCTTATCTAGGCTAGAGAGAAAGAATAAAGAAAATTGGACAAGCAGAGCCTCTTGTAAGAAAGAAAGAAGATATCTGAATCCCCCAGACTCCTCGACGTGCACCCCTATTTATATTGCACGTAAAGGTGCAATCCAAAACATCTCACACCCTCTTAAAATTTATCTCATGCCTCTTGTCTATTTCTCACACCCCATAAATTAAGAAATGCCATGTGTACATCAAAGTTGGGTTGAAGAGACGCCTTATTTCAGAAAGACTCTTCGATCTTAACTTACGGTGTTCAGATGAGAAGTCACAAAGCTTTTCTTATTGGCGCCATCAACCCATGCCTTTGGATCTGGAAGGAAGCCCATCCAATGGCCAAGATAGATGGTGCCAACTTGAAGAATGGTGCAAGAGATTAAGGGGCGTGGATAATTTAAAACTTATCTCCCCATTTGAAATTTCAAAGGGGCGCTTCCAAGAGGTGGTGCATGGATTTAATCCTTATCTCTTCTCTTATTCTTCTATGATGAGTTTAATACTCATAAGGACTCTTAGGTGCCTCCTAAGACATCTGAAAAAATATTCGTAGAATAAAAGTTATGGAGAAAAATAGGATAGACCAAGTTAAGGGGCGTCATCTCTCATCCATGCGCCATGTGACACATGCGCATGGATTTAAATTCTTACCACTTCTCCTAATTTTTCTACGAAGAGTTTAATACTCAGAAGGACTCTTAGGTGCCTCCTAGGTTATCTGAAAATCATTCGTAGAATAAAAGTCATGGAGAAAAAATAGGAAAGGCCTTATCTAAAGGTTGCGCCAACTCCATCCATGCGCCATGTGGTTTATGCGCATGGATTCAAATCCACACGCCAAGAGAGAGACTCTTAGGCATGTGGTTCCCTGGTTTTTGGCACCCAACAGCAAGCCCAATTAATACACTTCGAACCCACTTCAAGACCAAATCCAATTTGGCTCAAATTGGTTCTAAATTAGCCCAAATCGAAAACCGATTCGAATTCGATTCGAATCTAAATGCTAGGGTTTGCAACATGTGCTAGCATGTTCAACTTGCAAACATGGTTTAATCAAATTAAACCCATGATCAATTTCCTTTGTGTGTGACCTATTAGGTTCCACATCTAGCCAGCAGTGAGTCCAGGTACAATTTAAACTAATTTGGTTAGAACACAATCTAGCCGATTTAGGTCAAATCAAGCTGAACTGTTTTGATCAATTAGAACAGCTTTTAATTAATGATCGAATTAAACTCTTTAATTTGATCAAACTCACAAGATATGATTGACGTCTAGCAACGTATCATGTCTACCTGAAAGATATAGAATTTTGATGGAAATACCAAAAATACCCTTAGTGGAAAATTATTGTGCATCTTGATCTTACGATCATCCTGCATCCCGAATATAAGTTTGGGTATGGAAAAATGTCAAACCTAATTTTTTTTTTATATTCACATTTCTCTTGATAATGATTTGATTTATGAAACATTAGAAACTATTTCTAATTTTTTCATAATGCTTTGATCAAAGTCTTCCTGAATCATTATTTGATTGAAGCAGATAGGATGCGATCTCCTCTTACTAGGAGTGATCGTTTCCATATTGACCTACTCACAACCTTCATAAGCAATCCATCATATCCAGAACATCCCGTACATGATTAAATCATGAATGAGTATGATCCAAAATATGGATTCATGCTTATAAGGTTCTACGGCAGTCTCAGGTCAAAAGATTTACATGCACAATTTCCACTATAAGAAAAAATTTGTTGACATGTAGATAAGACTCTATCAGATATTCTTTAATTGGATCAATTCAGTAAATTCATTATCTAATGAACACTTACATCCTTATATTAGTGTCATACACAAGTAATTGTGTGATCAATTACCCTCTCTGCTGAGCATACACAGGATGTACCAGTCTTACCAGAAACATTAATCCCCTACTCAATGTTCCATCGATTAGGAATATTTAAAATTAGAGTTTTAAGATTTTAGGTCTCACTTGGTATGATCGCATCATAACCCTAAAACCATAGCCCTAATTTATGGGGTTCATCAAAATAAGATGCAGCATATGATGAACTGAATGTCTTTATTTATTTAAAACATCAGTACATGAGTTGTCGGGAGATAAAAAATATCCATCTATTTATACATTTTGATTGGCTTATAGGGCATATTCCTTTCAATCTCCCACTTGGACTAAAGCCAATCTCCCTTATATTTCAACCCCATACAATCGAGATGGTGATCGAATTGCTGCTGTGGTAAAGCTTTAGTGAATGGATCTGCTATGTTGTTCTTTGTGTCTACTCGTTCAATAATAACATCTTGTCTTTCAATTATTTCACGAACGAGATAGAAGCATCTCAAAATATACTTGGATTTATGGTGAGACCTGGGTTCCTTTGCTTGAGCAACTGCTCCAGTATTATCACAGTAAAGTGGTACTGGGTTCTCAATCTCAGGAACAACGCCCAATTCAGTGATGAACTTCTTCATTCAGACAGCTTCCTTGGTGGCTTCACTTGCAGCTATGTATTCTGCCTCTGTGGTTGAGTCAGCTACTGTTTGCTGCTTAGAACTCTTCTAACTCACTGCTCCACTATTCAAAGTAAAGACATATCCTGAAATGGATTTGCTATCATCTGGGTCTGATTGAAAACTAGAATCAGAGTATCCTTCTAGTTTAAGATCAGATCCACCATATATGAGAAAAATATCTTTAGTCCTTCTTAAGTACTTTAGAATATTTTTCACAGCCTTCCAATGATCCTCTTCTGGATCAGCCTGAAATCTACTAGCTATGCCTAAGGCATAAGCTACATCAGGCCTGGTACATAATATAGCATACATTATTGATCCTACAGCCGAAGCATAAGGAATAGAACTCATTCTATTTCTCTCTTCAGTTGTCTTAGGAGACATCTTTTTAGAGAGATGTATGCCTTGACTCATGGATAAATAACCTCTTTTACTTTCATTCATACTGAATCTTTTCAGTATTAAGTCAATGTACCTAGACTGAGATAAGCCTAGCATCCTTTTAGATCTATCTCTATAGATCTTTATACCAAGTATACAGGATACTTCCCCCAAGTCTTTCATGGAAAACTTATTTGATAGCCATAATTTGACTGTTTGTAACATTGGGATATCATTCCCAATAAGGAGTATGTCATCTACATACAAAACCAAGAAAACTAGGGCACTCCCATTAGTCTTCTTATACACACAAGGTTCATCCACATTTTTGATGAAGCCAAATTCTTTGATTGTTACATCAAAGTGGATGTTCCAACTCCTTGAGGCTTGCTTTAATCTATAAATAGATTTCTTAAGCCTGCATACTAGATTTGGTCTATCATTTGAGACAAAACCCTCTGGCTGTGACATGTAGACCTCCTCTTCTAGAAAACCATTCAAGAAGGCGGTCTTCACATCCATTTGCCATATTTCATAATCATAGTATGCTGCTATTGCAAGCATTATCCCAATAGATTTGAGCATGGCAACAGGTAAAAAATTTCATCATAATCAATACCCTATTTTTGCCCGAAACCTTTAGCTACCAATCTAGCTTTATAGGTTTCAATTTGACCATCTGCTCCAATCTTTTTCTTATAGACCCATTTGCACCCAATAGGGTTTACCCCTTTTGGTGCATCAACCAAAGTCCATACTTTGTTGGTGTACATGGAGTCCATCTCGGATTTCATAGCATCCTGCCATCTGTCTGAGTCCTTACTCATGATAGCTTCTGTATAGGTCAAAGGTTCGTCATTCTCAATGACTTGGGCTTCATTATTCTCAATAATGAACCCATACCTTATAGGTACATTTTGTACCCTCTCTGACCTACGGATAGGAGTTATGTGTTCTAGTTCTTCATTATTTATGTGAATATTTGGTTGAGAAATATTTATTTATTTTTGTTGAACTTCATTAATTTCAATATTTCTCCCACTGCCTCTTTCTAGGATAAATTCTTTCTCCATGAAAGTGGCATGCCTACTTACAAATACCTTTTGTTCAGTAGGGTGGTAGAATAGATATCCTATACTATCCTTAGGATATCCTACAAATAAATATTTATCTGCTCTAGTATCTAGTTTATGTCCAAAATTTCTTTTGACATATGCTGAACATCCCCATATCTTAAAATATTTAAGATTGGGCTTCTTACCTCTCCATATTTCATATGGAGTGCTAGATACAGATTTAGAAGGTACTCTATTCAAGATAATTATTGCGGTCTTTAAAGCATAACTCCAGAAGAAAGTAGGCAATTCAGTGAAGCACATCATGGATCGTACCATATCTAATAAGGTACGATTCCTCCTTTCGGCTACACCATTTAATTGTGGCGTATAAGGAGGTGTCCATTCAGAGATAATTCTTTTTGCTTTAAGATGGTCTAAAAATTTATTGGATAAGTATTCTCCTCCTCGATCAGATCGAAAGATTTTTATACTTTTTTCAGTTTGTTTTTCGACCATGCTTTGATACTCTTTGAATTTATCAAAGGCTTCGGATTTATGTTTCATAAGATACACATATCCAAACCTAGATAAATCATCTATAAATGTAATAAAATATGAGTATCCACCTCTGGCATGAGTTGTCATAGGGCCACATACATCTGTATGTACAAGTCCTAACAACTCGTTTGTCCTATCTCCATGTCCACTAAATGAAGTCTTGGTCATTTTACCCATGAGACATGATTCACAAGTTCCTAATGATTCACAATCATAAGAATCAAAGAACTTTTCTTTGTACAACTTGTTAATCCTAGTCTCACTAATATGACCAAGTCGACAATGCCAAAGTAAGGTATTATTTACATTATCTCTTTTACGTTTACTATTTTCATCAATATGAAAAATATTATCATTCAAGCATAGAGTCAACAAACCATTGTCAAAAATGCCATGACAAATTATTTCATTAGAAAAATTAATCGAGCAACCATTGCTCGTTACAGATATTTTATATCCTTATTTTATCAACAAGGGTACAGATACAATATTTCTAATGATCTTAGGCATGTAATAATAATTTGTTAGCTCTAAGATCTTCCCAGAAGGAAACTTCAAGATATATGTCCCTACAGCTTCTGCTTGGATAGAATCTCCTCCAGCACCATAGAGCTCGAAGTCTCCCTTCCTCAAACTTCTAATTTTCTGCAGCCCCTACAATGATTTGCAGATATGAAAACCACAGGCAGTATCTAATACCCATGAGTTTGAAATGGAAGAATTCAATGATAATATTGTATGTATCTCATACATACCTTTTGGTGCATTATTTGCACCAGTCTTCACTGTTGCAAGATAAGCCTTGCAATTCCTTTTTCAATGACTTGCCTTGCCGCAGTGGAAGCAGGTCGACTGTCCGGAGGTCTTCTTTTCCTTCTTTCTCTTATTTATACCACCTTTAGGGTTCAGCCTCCTTTTAGAACCCTTTTTGCCTGCCTTCTTCTTGGAGATCCCATCCACAAGAAGAAGAGGAGCCTTATCCTTCTTGATATGGCTCTCTGTTATTTTGAGCATATTTAATAGCTCAGGCAAGGAAGAATTTAGTTTGTTCATGTGATAGTTCACGACAAACTGAGAAAATGATTCTGGAAGTGATTGCAGGATTAGATCCTGACTCAACTCTCCATCCATAACAAAACCTAATTGACCTAATCGAGTGATCAGGTCAATAACCATCAAAACATGGTTTTGTACGGATGACCCCTCTGTCATTCTGGCATGAATAACTGCTTAGATATCTCATATCTTGCAGTCCTACTCTGTTCTCCATAAAGCTCTTTTAAATTGAGCAATATGGAATGAGTGTCCATGCTATCATGCTGCCTCTGTAACTCATTTGTCATAGAGGCAAGTATGATACACTTGACGGTTAAAGAATCATTTTGCCACATCCTATATGTAGTTTTTTCTTCCTCTGTGGCATCCTCCCCAACTGACTCAATGTCAGGGGTATCGAGAATGTAAGAAAGCTTCTCTTGACTAAGTACTATTTTAAGATTTCTCAACCAGTCCACATAGTTGGTACCAGTCAATTTATTTGTATCCAAAATGGAGCGAAGTGAAAGTGAAGAAGCCATTAATCTACATAATAAAGAACATTACATAAGCGAATAACTCAAGATGATATACACAATTAAATTAGGACTTTAATTTTATTGTGTCTCCCACTATTTTTATCAGACATCATAACCCTCTAGTATGATATTTGAGAAAACCCTGATTGATTTTCTTAGTGGGATTTAGACCCTAATTCCTTATAAAAGATCTTGTGGTTGCACAACAAACCTTTTATAAGTTTAAAGCTAGGAAAACTCTTTCCAATTGCATCTCATGCAATTCTCAATAAAAGCCCTGGTCTCTAAAACATTAATAGCCTTGTGTTTACACAACAGACCATAATGTTTTAGTTAAGTAGGACCTTTCATTTTAATACAGTCAAAATAGAATATAAATGCTTTTATGGTTACACAACAAAGTATTATACTCAAAAATTGCTGTAAGCATCTCGATGCACCAGAACAATATTATGTCAGTTTCCATAATTGGTCTTGTGGTTACACAACAAACCTAATATGGTTCGTGACATAGTAATGTCCTAGCATGAAGGAAGGCCATAATATAGTGAATATAACACCGAGCATCTCAGTCAAGAATTAAATTAATCTAATCAGCCAGGTAAGTGGAAGAGAGGTGGGGGTCCCCCCGTTGCTTTCCTTAGACATCAATAAATTTTGGCCAGGTCAGACAACGGAACCAATTAGAAACCACATTCTCTTTACCAATCATGAACCACTTTCCTAGACACCGATTGATCAATTATGCATCATCGACTGGTTCTGCTATTGGTTAATTACACTACAACTTAATATCATTTTACAGAGGGTTTTTCAGGTCTCAATGCATATTTAATTTCTATATCATAATAAATACATGAATAAAAGAAATTAGCATCATAGTGAACACAATTCAATATGACAAAGCAACATTCCATAATTATATACATCATATTTTAATTATGAAATAATGAATATGATCTCATCATATAGCATCATAGTGAACACAATTCAATATGACAAAGCAACATTCCATAATTATATACATCATATTTTAATTATGAAATAATGAATATGATCTCATCATATAGCATCATAGTGAACACAATTCAATATTACAGAGCAACATTCCAAAATTATATACATCATGATTTAATTATGAAATAATGAATATGATCTCATCATATTAATATCATATTAAAATATAAATAATGATCATATCATATTTATAATATTGCCTTTAAATCATTAACATATCATCATATGATTTAATTCTAACAAGGTGGCTCTGATACCACTGAAAGTTTTAATTCAATGGCGGAAGCATGGATTTCAAAGTTGTTATTATGAAATCATAAAATTAGAACCTAACTCTAAGATCAGCTTATCAAAAATTAAACCATATAATATGCATTAATATCAAATAAAAGATATAGAAACATGCCTCTTATCGCTAAACCCTGATTTGTGCTTAGTTGCCGGCAGCAATCTATCTGGGTTTCCACCAGGTGCCCACGTGTTCACCCTCCAATGTTGATCCACACGGGGACTCGACCAACCCTCTAGCACTTATTAAAAATACTCTACAATTAAATTCTGATTTATCAAAATTTAAATACAATTTGGGCAGAACCTCCTTTCTTGGCTTTGCTGTCACACTGTTGGACCTTTTCTTGCCTTTCTTTCTTGCTCCTTGTCTTCTTAATTTTTATTATAATTCTCTAAGCCTTTTGGAAGATTTCTTATCCTTTATCAAGACTTTATCTAGGCTAGAGAAAAGAATAAAAAAAATTGGACAAGCAGAGCCTCTTGTAAGAAAGAAAGAAGATATCTGAATCCCCCAGACTCCTCGGCGTGCACCCCTATTTATATTGCACGTAAAGGTGCAATGCAAAACATCTCACACCCTCTTACAATTTATCTCATGCCTCTTGTGTATTTCTCACACCCCATAAATTAAGAAATGCCATGTGTACATCAAAGTTGGGTTGAAGAGACGCCTTATTTCAGAAAGACTCTTCGATCTTAACTTACGGTGTTCAGATGAGAAGTCACAAAGCTTTTCTTATTGGCGCCATCAACCCATGCCTTTGGATCTGGAAGGAAGCCCATCCAATGGCCAAGATAGATGGTGCCAACTTGAAGAATGGCGCAAGAGATTAAGGGGCGTGGATAATTTAAAACTTATCTCCCCATTTGAAATTTCAAAGGGGTGCTTCCAAGAGGTGGCGCATGGATTTAATCCTTATCTCTTCTCTTATTCTTCTACGATGAGTTTAATACCCAGAAGGACTCTTAGGCACCTCCTAAGACATCTGAAAAAATATTCATAGAATAAAAGTTACGGAGAAAAATAGGATAGACCAAGTTAAGGGGCGTCATCTCTCATCCATGTGCCATGTGACACATGCGCATGGATTTAAATTCTTACCACTTCTCCTAATATTTCTACGAAGAGTTTAATACTCAGAAGGACTCTTAGGCACCTCCTAAGTCATCTGAAAATCATTCATAGAATAAAAGTCAGGAGAAAAAATAGGAAAGGCCTTATCTAAAGGTTGCGCCAACTCCATCCATGCGCCATGTGGTTTATGCACATGGATTCAAATCCACACGCCAAGAGAGAGACTCTTAGGCATGTGGTTCCCTGGTTTTTGGCACCCAACAGCAAGCCCAATTAATACACTTCGAACCCACTTCAAGACCAAATCCAATTTGGCTGAAATTGGTTCTAAATTAGCCCAAATCGAAAATCGATTCGAATTCGATTCGAATCTAAATGCTAGGGTTTGCAACATGTGCTAGCATGTTCAACTTGCAAACATGGTTTAATCAAATTAAACCCATGATCAATTCTCTTTGTGTGTGACCTATTGGGTTCCACATCTAGCCAGCAGTGAGTCCAGGTACAATTTAAACTAATTTGGTTAGAACACAATCTAGCCGATTTAGGTCAAATCAAGCTGAACCGTTTTGATCAATCAGAACAGCTTTTAATTAATGATCGAATTAAACTCTTTAATTTGATCAAACTCATAAGACATGATTGACATCTAGCAACGTATCATGTCTACTTGGAAGATATAGAATTTTGATGAAAATACAAAAAATACCCTTCAGTGGAAAATTACTGTGCATCTTGATCTTACGATCATCCTGCATCCCGAATATAAGTTTGGGTATGGAAAAATGTCAAACTCAATTTTTTTTTTTATATTCATATTTCTATTGATAATGATTCGATTTATGAAACATTAGAAACCATTTCTAATTTTTTCATAATGCTTTGATCAAAGTCTTCCTGAATCATTATTTGATTGAAGCAGATAGGATGCGATCTCCTCTTACTAGGAGCGATCATTTCCATATTGACCTACTCACAACCTTCATAAGCAATCCATCATATCCAGAACATCTCGTACATGATTAAATCATGAATGAGTATGATCCAAAATATGGATTCATGCTTATAAGGTTCTACGGCAGTCTCAGGTCAAAAGATTTACATGCACAATTTCCACTATAAAAAAAATCTGTTGACATGTAGATAAGACTCCATCAGATATTTTTTAATTGGATCAATTCAGTGAATTCATTCTCTAATGAACACTTATATCCTTATATTAGTGTCATACACAAATAATTGTGAGATCAATTACCCTCTCTGCCGAGCATACACAGGATGTACCAGTCTTACCGAAAATATTGATCCCCTACTCAATGTTCCATTGACTAGGAATATTTAAAATTAGAGTTTTAAGGTTTTAGGTCTCACTTGGTATGATCGCATCATAACCCTAAAACCATAGCCCTAATTTATGGGGTTCATCAAAATAAGATGCAGCATATGATGAACTAAATGCCTTTATTTATTTAAAACATCAGTACATGAGTTGTCGGGAGACAAAAAGTATCCATCTATTTATACATTTTGATTGGCTTATAGGGCATATTCCTTTCAGATATCCCATATTATTTTGGATATATTTTGGCATGGAATTGAGAGAAGGTGCGACATCTCTTGGAAGAGTCCAAGATCTCTTGGACTCTTCACCCAACCCTATTATATGCCAATATAAAGGGGTTTATTTCTCACTTTTGTATGTGTAAGAGACCAGAGAAGGAGTTCTCTACCTTGAGGGGCTTTGGAGTGTGGTTCTTGGCATAAAAAAGAGGAGAAGAATCCTCTCTCTTGAGGTGTGCGCAAAACCTAGTTTTCTAGGGTTTCTACCTCAGGATTTGGGAAGAGAGAAAAATAAGAGAGAAAATAGTTTTTTCTCCATCTTTCTTTTACTTCTTCTTTTTCTCCAGAAGTCTATCTTCAATCTCTAAAAAAATTTTAGAGATTTGAAGAGGAGATCTAGATCAGCCAAGAAGAAGGTCTTCACGCGAGCTAGTACTCCCGAGATGATCGATCAGATCAGAGCTTCGAGTGGACTTCCCATAGAGGTCGGATGCATGTGCAGCTATGAGCAACCAGCAAGGATCATCCTCATCATGTCTCTCAATAACGATGATCATCGACCCATGCTCAGATATCGAGTTCTGAACTCAGATTAGAAGTAGATATGATATACTGCTTACATCCATGCATGCAAATTTTATCATGTGATTATTTTAGATTTTATATGCAACATATCATATCATAGATCCTAGAGTAGATTGATTTGATGATTAGATCATATGCATGTTAGATTAATTTGATTAATCTAATCATTTTCTATCATAATTTATTTAAAAGAATTTTGAAATACATGCATGAAATTGCCTATATTTTTCAACAGTAGTATCAGAACATAGGATCATTATGACATGTTATATGTGCATATTAAATCTAAATTTTAATTTTATTTAGATCTGATATGTAATATTTTAATCTAAATTTAATTAATAATTGATCGCACAAACTGATATAAGATTGTCCTGCTGTAGGGTTTACCTTTACAGTGAACAGGTTGTTCTAGTTTGTACTAATCGTTGATAAAATTTAATTTTTTATGTTGCATATGATCTTTATGATTTGATTTAGATGTGATCTAAGATTATGATCAGATCCAATATAATTTAGATTAGATCTAAATTCAAGCATATGTGATATATAATTAGATTAGATAATTCGACTAGCAAGTACTTGGATTGGGTTGATCACCAGGCTGTCCAATCATTGGAGCAAGAAGGGTTTAAAGATCCTCTCTTCCCATTTGATGGGATGCTTGATGGGATTCGGGGTTTGATGCATACATATGTGTTTTAAAAATTTTATTTTCTAAATACTGTAGTAGAGAATAAGATTAAAATATTTTTAATCTGAATTATGCATGCATGAAAATATAAAATCACATGGATCTATCTCATATGCTGAAATCGATATATGCTAAAATTTAGATTGTGATCAAATCACATACCTGTTTCGCAATTCTTTTATTCGAATCTAGATCTGAAAGAGAAGAAGTTCTCTCTTAGCCGCACAAACGTCTGACCTCTACGAGTATCCACTCGGGATCAGCCTGGAATAGCTCTCTTTAATCTAAATTTTGGTTCTCCCAAAATTCAACCTGCTGAATTTGAACAAAACCTAGATCGTGATCAACGCTTGATCTTTCTCTTTGATCTTCTTCTTCTCCCCTTGTCTAGAGTTTTTTCTTACTTTGTGCTACTATAAAACACTAGTAACCAGCAAATTATGGGATGCCTAACACCTTGGGTGTGGAACTCCTTGGGACTCGCATCCCAAGTGATGGGATGTGTAGAACACCCAAGAGAAGAGAAGGGAGAGGAAGAGAGGGAGTGGAGAGAACCTTTGAGCATGAGGGGCTACTGATTTGGATGCTCTAAGGATCTTAGGATAGGTCCCTTTAAATTGGCATGAGGATTGAATCCTATTCAATCTCATAATACAAGTGCTACTTGCATTAGGATTCCTATTAACTTAAGTTATCCAACTTACATTAAGAAGCCCATTAGGTGCCAACAATTGGAGCCCTTGCACCCATATTTAGATTTAACCCAAAATACACCCAAGAGATACCCCATAAGAGAACTAAAAGTCCTCTAATCAATGGACACGCCAACTTGATCAAATCAAGGTGGCACCCAAAAATAACTATCAAGAGAATTAATTAGAGACTTGTACCCTTAATTAATTTGATCCATAATCTTAGACATCCAACAATTAGAGTCTCATGAATCTTATTCATGTAGATTATTAGTAGGTAATTAAGTTAGAATTATCTTATCAAATAAGTAATCTTAATTGAAAGAGGAATTGGGTCTAACCATGTGCTAGCAAGGTTATCATGAACTCAATGAGTTTCTCTAAATCCAATTGACCTTCATAAGCTCAATTACTAATTTCAGACCTAATCTCTTTGTTGTACGACCCTATAGATTCAATTCTATCTGGTAGTAAGAGATACAATGATCTTTATCATTGTATCATGAAAACTCTTTTCAATGGATCGGAACAATTCTACTCTAATTCAGCAGAAATTATCGATCCAGAACAATTCGAGTGAGCTCTCACAATCCACCAGTGACACCTAGCAGTACGTAGTGGCAATCCAGTAGAACTAAAATGAACCTCTAGGTGTAGTTAACGTATGATTCAGTCCCTTTATCGTGAGTTCCGACTAGATGGTAGGTCATGAATAAATCATCAAATCTCAACATCAGTCATATGATAGATTCGATTAGCTCAAGTCCAGTTGTACTTCTATAAAAATTCTTTTTTATCAATCACACTACTATGGCCATAGATTCTTGGACTTAGCCTTTCAAATCTCATAGGACTACCCTCTCTATCAAGGTCAATAGATCCTATTTTGATGCACACCCCACTCCTACAATGCATCAACTGTCGCCAACATCTACTATAAGGACTCATTGAGATTCATGTTTATGTGTCAGTCAAACTTCAGCAGCCTCACTACGAGCAGCATACCATCTCAAGTCAAAGGATCAGTCACACAACTACAGCATCGAGACAATCACTGATGATTGAATAAAAATTCAAGTGATCTCTCATATGATCATACTCAGTACTAGTTATTCTCTAACAACCATCTGCACTTATCGTCCTGTGTCTCTACACAATAGATCAGAGACTCATCTATCTCGAAGGAAGTAATTTGAACACCAGTCTATCTGGATCAATCACCATCCTCATGATGATCCTATGATTGGGAGCATTTAAGAATTAAATACATATCTTTAATTCTCAATATCTTGAGAATGTATATCATATCTTATTCCATGGATGATTCAAAGACACATCACACTTGAATGAAAAAGAAATTATCCTTTTATTGATTATATCAATATATTAAGTATAAAATTATATCCTAAAATTATTATAATGTGTCAGTCATATTGACTTCTAGGACATACATCCAACAATCTTTCATTTGAACTAAAGCCAATTGGCTACAAATCTAAGTCTCATCTTCTCAAGGTGGACTTTCATTTCCAATTGGCCCAACTGCTTAGTCAGTAGATCTGCCACGTTGTCCGTAGAGTCTACTCTTCGCATCTCGATATGAGGCAGAAACGTACACTGCTGCTTTATATGTTTGGACTTCTGGTGAGACCTTGGGCTCTTTAGCTAGGGCTATAGTGCCATTGTCTTTGTAGTACTGTGTTAGGGCATGATATCTAGTTTTACAACTAACATTAGAGCCAGAATTTATCCTACACATCGACAGCATGCTCAGCCTCCATTGTTCGATTACTCAAAATCCTTTCTTTATATTGAACAAAAATATACCCTCGAATCACAACTCAGAATCTCTTTCAAAGATTAAGAACAAATCTTTAGTCCTTCTTAAGTACTTAAGGATGTTCTTTGCAGCTATCCAGTGTTCTTCGTCTAGATTCGACTTATACTTGCTTGTGACACTCACGACAAGGGCAATATTAGGTCGAGTACATAGCATGGCGTATATGAGGCTTCCTATGGTTGAGGTATAAGGAATCCTACTCATACGCTTGTCTCTTTAGATGTTGTCGGACACATCATCTTAGAGAGACTAATACCATGCCTAAGAAGTAAGAGATATCTCTTGGAGTTTTTCATGCTGAACCTCTTCAGCACCTTCTCTATGTATAGTTTTTGCTAGAAAATATGTCCCAAAAACCGATCGTCAAGCTGTTGACGATTGAGCAACCTTGTATTATAATTGATTTGTTAATAAATAAAATATATTTTTGATATTTTCATCATAAGTTTTCATCTTCTAATAAACTCTGTTGTTGTGATGAAGTCCTTAAGACTATTTAGGTTCGATAAAGAGAGAATTTATCGATTAGTCCTTAAAACTATTCACGATCAAATGATAGACTATTAATAAGGATGACAGCTTCTATCGAGCATAGGTCGCTGTAGGCCATATGGGTTGGTTGTCCTCTTAACCAAGGAGTATAGAGACACTGGTATGAAATACAGGTGAGATGTAAGGATACATCATCATGAAACATGACCAACTCCAGAGTATTCTACGATCGAGAATATCTCTGATGGGATATAGGTATAAATATCCCTTAGACCTGAGATCGCCTCAGTGACTTGCAAGCAACTCACTGTGCTTTGATACTGGACTAATTGAATTTCTAATTCAGTGATGGAAGGCTTCTAGGCACAGTCAAATACTTGCAAAGTCAGAGTGTGATCGAGATGGGATTGACCACTCCAAGAGTTGGAGAAGAATGAGTTGCTGTATTTCAATTTAGCAAAACCTTGGCTAGGGTAATCCATCAGATAGATTTGATATTTTGAAATACAATGTGGACAACCTGATCAGAGTTAACAGTTGAACTCTGAGATGTCCTATAAGCATTTTGATCAAGGGGATGAATTATATGAAAACTATATCCGTATTGGTTCTAAGGATGTTGTTCTATACATTTGACCTATCCGGTCGTCGGGTACCATTGCTAGATGGTCACTTTGATTGGTATAAAAATTTATTTCTATGCTACCGGCTTAAGTTTGAACCTATGAGGTCACACACATTAGAGTTTAAGATCCGATCCGATGGTTGATCAACGATTCAGAATCATTCTAGGGTTAAACGATCAATACAATTGATATTTAACCTAGTGCAAGTGTTGGAGGAGGATCGATTAGTAATTTGATTTTTAATTGGCTTAATTTGATTAAGTCAATGGACTGAGATTAAGTCTAATTGAATATAATTTAATTATATTTAGTTTGGACTTGATTGGATCAAGTCCAATTGGTTTATTGGATAAGTCAAGTGCAAAAAAAAACTAGTCCTAGTCCAATTAGGACTTGGATCAACCTAATTTTTAATTCGATTAAAAAATTAAATAAGATTTAAATCTAATTTAATTTGATTAAATTAGGTTTTTAATTTAGTTAAAACCTATTTTAATTGAGTTTATTTGATTTTGGTTTGATTTGGTTTGAGAACCAGATTGGAACAAGACATAGATTGAATCCTAGTAAGACTAGGATTCCACCTTACGCTAATTTAGCCCCCACGCCCACTCTCTCTTATCCCACACCCACTCTCTTTTATTTTGTATGACAAAACTTCTCTCTCAGATCTTCACACATGCCCAAAACTTTTCTCTCTTTCTCTCTTGTTGGAAATAGTGTCCCAAAGCCAATCGTCAGTTTGTTGACGGTTGTGCTCTTTCTTGTATTAGTATATGAATTATAAATAAATAAAAGTTATTTTGGTATTTTTTATCACAAATTATTTTATCTTCTAATAAACTCCTGTGTTGTGATGAAGTCCTTAGGACTATTTAGACTCGATAAAAGAGGATTTGTCGTTTAGTCCGTAAATCAGTTCGCGATCAAATGATACGTTGTTACCAAGGACAATAACGTTTATCAAGCATAGATCATTGTGTGCCATATGGGTTGGTTTTTCTCTTAACCAAGGAGTGTAGAGACACTGGTATGGCATACAGGTGAGATGTAAGGGTACATCTGTACTGAACATGACCGACTTCGGAGTTTTTTCTATTATCAAGATTTGCTCCGATGGGATATGGGTATAACTGTCCCTCCGACCTGAGACCACCACGGTGACTTGCAAGCAACTCACTGTACTTAGGCACTGGACTACCTGAATTTCTAATTCAGTGATGGAAGGCTGCTGGGTGTAGTCAAGTACTTGACTTGTCGGTGCGTGTGTCAAGATGGGATTGACCACTCCAGTTCAAGAGTTATGTACAGTCATGTTTTAATTTAGCAAAATCTTGGCCAGAGTAGTCCTAGTGAATAGTCACAGGACTATTTGAGTTGAGCATGATTCGGATGATCTAATCAGGGTTGATAGTTTAACCCTGAGTCGTCCTAAACATAGGGGTCAAAAGGGATGAATTATACAGTAACCATATTTGCATAGGTTCTAAATGTTGCGATTGTGACTACTCATCCTATCCAGACGTCGTGTACCATTACTAGATGATCACTTCAATTAGTACAGAAATTGGTTCCTGTGCTACCGACTTAGGTTCGAACCTGCGGGGTCACAAATATTAGAGGTTCCTATCTGATCTGATGGCTGGTGAAGAGTCCCACTAGACTGGGACTCTTCGACCAAGAGTCCTAATGCTCAGGGACTCTGAGTCCTACATATCTGGGACTCTGTGATCGAGAATCAAGATTCTCTGATCATGAGTTCCACATATTTTGGGTATCGGGGTCAAGAGTCCTATTGGTTTGGGACTCTTCGATCAGGGTTTCATATCGATGAATTTTGATACCCGATTGCCCATCAAATTTGGCCTCAGTATTTATGAGAGATTTAATTAATGATTTGATTGCTAATTAACTCAATTTGATTGAGTAATTATTTTTGGATCAAGTCCAATTGAATTAGATTTAGTTAGATTTGACCCGATTAGGTTAAGAGTTGACCTAATCGCCAAGGTGTTTTGGTCCCTGATCTGATCAAGGGTTGGGCTTAGTCAATTCCTGATTTGATTAAAATTTTATTGAGCCTAATTAAGCTAATTGTGTTGGGTTTAATTTAGTCTAATTGTGCCTAACCTATTTTAATAAGGTTGGTTCAATTAGGTTTTAAACCACCTTTGACTTATCTCCCTGCGCCACCTCACCCACTTGCGTCTATTTGAATTCATGAGAAACAAGTTCTCATGAATTTTCTCCCATGCAGAAGCCTTCCCACGCCCTCCCTTGTGTGCCACTTGTGTGGATAATGATAAGGTTGGTTGGCCATTCAAATTCAAATAATGTTTGAATGGGCAACTAATCCATGCGCCACCTTATCCTTTTATGCACCCCATTCTCTACACGAGAAAAAGTTTTTCATGTAAATTCTCCACGCACAAAGAACCCATGCCCCTTCTCTTCTCACGCCTAGAGTGGATAAAGATTGGTTGGTTGGCATTTGAATTCAAATTCGATTTGAATTCAAGTGAGCAACCACCTAGCTTTATCCTCTCACGCGGTGAAAACACTGAAAAGATGCGATCTTGCACCATTTTAAAATGAGAGAGAAGGTGGGGCATGCGAGATCTGATTTGTGAGAGAAAGGATGGTGTGAGAAAGGCCTTCTGAGTGAGAAAAGAAAAGAAAAGAAAAGAAAAGAAATGAAGAGAGAAAGGGTGCAGGGTCTTCTGTGAGTACCCTATGATTTTTGCCTAGGGTTTGGGAAGTGAGAAGGTGAGCTACGAGTATCGTGAGCCCATCAGACTACAGAAAAAACTTCATCAACCTCTCAAACACATTTGCTGATGATTCGATGTGTTCGAGGAGTTGACAGACACTGATTGAAGGAGTTCGATCAGCATCGACCGTCGAAAGGGTTTTGCAATGAACTAGCATTCGAGAGGAGCCGATCAGATCGAGAGCTTCGTGTGGATGATCCACGGAGGCCAGACATACTGTGTGGCTGTATTGCGATGATCAGACCTTCTCAACAGTGATCAGACTGCAGTGATCGACTACTTGCATGAAGGTAATGTGTTCTGAACACATAATAGTAAAACGTTTACGGTAGAAGTTTAAATTTTAAATTTAAATATATGCTATATATATCATATTTAGATCCTTGTGTAGGGTTAATGTATGTTAATTAATTAGATTAATTAATAATTTTTACTACAAAATTATAATTTTAAAAAAGTTTTAAAATTATCGTTTTATCCCTGCATTGAAATTCACTTCAAATGGTATCAGAGTAGGTTCTAAAATATGATATATATTTGCATGCGTAGATTAAGTAGTAATCTAAAAGTTTAAATTTAAAATTTAAAATTTGTTTGAAATTTTAAATTTGAAATTTAATATTTAAAATTTAAAATTTAGAATTTAAAATTTAAAATTTAAAATTTGAAATTTGTTTGAAATTTGAAATTCAAAATTTGAAAATTGAAATTTAAAATTTAAATTTTGAAATTGGTATATTTAAATATACTTGATCCACGTAGCAAGTAGTCTAATTGGGTTGGTTGTCATGGTTGTCCGGACATAAGAGAAAAGTAGGGTTTAAAGGCCCTCTCCTCCCATTCGATGGGGTTCTCCTATGGCAGTAGGGGTGCCGCTACAATTATATCCCATACAGATGAAGCAGCGAAAGGACTTAATTGTAAAGGTTCAATTATAAAATTTATCATGAATGTGTTAGATTAGATCTAAAGAAATATTCATGATTTATTTTGATTGAGTTATTTTCTGTTATGTAATTAGCAATAGGATTGCTGTTTATGAAATGTGCTGATCTATTTGTAAAATGAGTCAACATATTTGGTGAACAGAAAATAAAATCTTTCAAATTTAAAAATTATTTTTGAAATACCAAACTCTGACCCATCAACCCAAATACTTAATTAAAAGAATTAAGTGTTGTCAAGTTGGTCTAGAATTGTGAATTAAGACCTAAGACAATTGCATAAACTTGTGGGTCAATGGGTTAGATGGATCAGGTCCATATTTGGGTTAGACCTAAGGTTAGCTTAAAGAAATAGACTAAATTAGAGTAATTCGTCAAATCTAATCAAAAGTTGAATTAGATTAGGTCAAGGACACTCTAGACTCAACTCCAATAGTTGTAGTTGAATGGGTCCATGTCTTTAACTAGACCAAGATGGACTTAATTCATGGCTATGCGGTGGAACCCTATTTACTAAGTTGATCAAATTAAAACTAATGAACCAGTTGGTATCTAAGGTAAGTTCGATAGTTTGACCAGTGGTTCTTAAGTGAGAGCTACTCACATTGATTTGATCTCTGACGAGTTAATAGCATATCCCCACCATTGATCTCACTTACCTGGCCAACCTGGTGAGTTAGGTTTTGATTAGATCACTTGGTGATTAGGGCTCACCCATGTCATTAGGTAAATCAGTGTGACTGATTTAGGTGCTCCTAATGCCGGCTTTAATTAAATCCTTTTTAATCTGACTTGATGAAGTCAGTGGGAGGATTGAAATTGGCTGGTTAATTTCTTCTCTTCTATCCTTTAATAAAATTCTCAAAAATTATTAGGTCTCTAAAAATGATTAAGTTATAGTGATAACTAAGTCATAGCCTCCCATTAAGTGAGTGATAATGAGTCCATTAGTTTAATAATCACTGGAGGCCCAAAGGCCTGGTGCTTATTGACTAATGGAATTATCATTCATAATATGATCATTTGGTTGAGTCTTTCTGATGGTGGTCAGGTTGGCCGGCCAAAGTCGGGCCTGATCATTTATTGGTCAGATTCACCAAATCAAGTCATGTTAATGGTTGGACCTAACCAGATCTTTTCAGTGGAGGCCAAAGCCTACTGATTAGGTTCTGGGGCAAAATCAATTACTAGAAGTTATTTAGAGAAACAACTGGTTATGAACCTACCCATAGATGCACATGGATTGACCAGCCAAAGTTGGGCTCATGTGTAGTCTGTGTGGATTCTAGTACCCACTAAGAAGTTAAAGTAATTCCTCGAATTGGAGGTTGAGGCTACCAGTTCATAAAAATACTGAGAGAAACTTTAGACTAAAGTCCAAGTCTTTAGTATTAATAATTTATGTACTAATAAAGGTCTGATTTTCTTTTATGCAGCTATGGCCACTACCCTGTCGCTCCGATCATTATTAGATAATGACAAGCTCATGGGATCTAATTTCGATAGCTGGTATCGAAAATTGAAAATCATCCTTGAGCATGAACGGATCCTCTATGTAGTAACGAATCCGACACCTGAGGAACCAGCCCCAAATGCTAGAGGGGCAGTCCGAGACACTTACCAGAAGTGGCTCAACGATCGTACCACCATTTGGTGCATAATGCTGGCGGCAATGAATGATGAGTTCAGTCGCAGGTTTGAAAATGCCCAGCCGCAGGAGATGCTTCAAATGTTGAACGACTCCTTTGGCACGCCTGACGATGTTGAAAGGTACAAAATTAGTTGTGCCATTTTCAATGCTCGGATGCGGGATGGGGCCTCAGTCACGGATCATGTACTGTACATAATCGAAATGATTGAGCGCCTAAGTAAACTGGACTTTCCCTTGCACGAGTAGCTCGGTAAGGATGCGATCCTTAATTCTTTACCCAAGTTCTTCCTCCCCTTCCTTACTCATTTTTGGATGACAAAACCTGTAGTGAACTACCACGACTTGTTGGGGTTGCTGCAGAACTTTGAGAAGGACCACCAGCTCCATAAGGAGTCGGTGAATGTTATGAGAGGATCTTCTTCTGGTCGTCGACCCTTTAAGAAAGGGAAGAAGAACAAGAAGAAGAAGAATAAGAAGGTGCAGCCGCATGCAGGGACGTCTGCACAAGGTCAGACCAAAAAGTGCAAGCCCGACTTAAGCCAGGCGGAGTGCTTCTTTTGTAAGAAGCAGGGGCATTGGAAGAGGAACTGTCCTCTATACATTGCCTCCCTGGACCCGAACAGGCTGAAGAAGAAGCAAGGTAATTATATGATAACACCTTGCAACTTTTTCATTTGTAATACTACTGTCTGGGTATTGGATACCGAAAGCCCTTACCATATCTGTAATTCGATGGAGGGTCTGCAGGTCAGTTGGAGATTTGATGATAGCGAGAAGTTTCTGAACGTTGGAGATGGAAGCAAAGTTCCAGTTCTAGCTTTAGGAATCATGAACCTTGTAATCAACTCTCGTAATGTAATTCTGAGTGAATATCACTATTATCCAAGTTTTTTATTAAATATTATTTTTGTAGGCCTTTTGGCCATGTACAGTTATGAATTTTTAATAAAAAAAATATATGCAATATCATTTTGAATGGTGTTACAATATCTGTTGGACAACTAAATAATGGAATTTACTTACTATCACAGCCTGTTAATATGGTTCAAACCTTCGATAAACGCCCTAGAATGGATAATATGTCAGAAGTCTATCTTTGGCACTGTAGGCTAGGTCATATCAATAAGAACAAGATAAACAGGTTGGCTCAAGAAGAAATTCTTGAAGTTGGTGATTGTGAATCACTTCCAACCTGTGAGTCCTGTCTTCTTGAGAAGATGACCAAATAATCTTTTACTGGAAAAGATGAGTGAGCCAGTGAACTCTTGGGTCTGATACATTCTGATGTATGTGGACCCATGAGCTTAAGTGCAAGAGGTGGATATTTCTACTTCATAACCTTCACAGACGATCTTTCGAGGTATGGGTATGTCTACTAAATGAAGCATAAGTCGGAGTCATTTGAAATGTTCAAACTATTCTGAAATGAGGTAGAAAAATAAACTAAGAAGTGTATTAAAACTCTTTGATCTGATCGAGGAGGTGAATATCTTTCCAATGAGTTTCTGACATATCTTGGAGAGAATGGAATTCTCTCTCAGTGGACTCCTCTTGGAACACCATAGCATAATGGTGTGTCTGAAAGGAGGAATCAGACCTTGTTGGACATGGTTCGATCCATGATGGGGTTTGCTGGTCTGTCGATCTTCCTCTGGGGATATGCACTCGAATCAGCTTGTTACCTTCTAAATAGAGTTCCGAGTAAGTCTGTAACCAAAATGCCTTATGAGATATGGATAGGACGTAAGCCAGTACTCTCGCACCTTAGGGTTTGGGGGTGTTCGGCTTATGTTAAATGTTTAATTACAGACAAGCTTGGACCTAGGTCTGACAAGTGTTATTTCATAGGGGACCCAAAAGAGACCAAAGGGTATTATTTCTACCTAGCTGATGAGCAAAAGGTGTTTGTCAGCCTTAAGGCAATCTTTTTGAAAAAAGAGTTCTTTGGTGAAGGGACTATTGCCTCTAAGGTCAAACTTGAAGAAGTTCGACAGGTGGAAAAACCGACACAAGTTGCTGAACCTGAACCAGATTTGGTTAGATTAGATCCGGAGCCCATTGTTCCTGCACCCTTAAGGCGATTTGGTAGAGTACCATGTCAACCGGATAGATACTATGGTTTCTTGGTCCGAGATGGCGATCCTATCGAACTTGATGAAAATGATGAGGATCCGATCACCTACATGGATGCAATGCAGAGACCTGACTCTGAAAAATGACTAGAGGCCATGAAATCCGAAATGGAGTTCATGAAGGTCAACGATGTGTGGACATTGGTTGACCCATCCGTAGGAGTAAAACCCATAGGGTGTAAGTGGGTCTTCAAGAGGAAGAGGGGCGCTGATGGAAAGGTGGAGACCTATAAAGTCTGTCTGGTTGCCAAAGGATATCGTCAACGTTATGGTATAGACTATGACGAGATATTTTCTCCTGTGGCAATGCTCAAATCTATTCAGATTATGCTTGCGATAGCTGTCCATCTGGACTATGAAATCTGACAGATGGATGTGAAGACAGCTTCTTTAAATGGAGAGCTGGACGAAGAGGTGTATATGATACAACCTGAAGGGTTCACATCCACAGATGAGTCTAAGGTGTGCAAGCTACAAAGGTCCATTTATAGACTTAAGCAGGCATCCCAGAGTTGGAACATACGTTTTGATAGGACGATCAAGACGTATGGCTATGTTAAGAATGGAGAAGAGCCCTGCATTTATAAGTAGACTAATGGTTCAGTAGTGGTATTTCTTGTATTGTATATGGATGACATTCTCTTAATCGAGAATGATCTCCCTGCATTACAGGGAATAAATATTTGACTGTCGTCAAAGTTCTCCATGAAGGATCTGGGAGAAGCTTCCTACATCCTAGGGATGAGGATCTATAGGGATAGATCTAAAAGGTTGCTTGGCTTATCCCAATCCACGTACATTGATACTATGCTAAAGAGGTTTAGCATAGAGAATTCCAAGAAAGGCTACTACCGATAGGCCATGGAATTTCTCTCTCGAAGAGGGATTGTCCGACAACACCTCAAGAGAGAGAGCGTATGGGTAGAATTCTATATGCTTTGGCAGTGGGATCTATCATGTATGTCATGATATGTACACGATCAGATGTGGCATACTCATTAGGGATAGTGAGTAGATACCAATCTGATCCAGGGGAGAATCACTGGAAGGTTGTTAAATCCATCCTGAAGTATTTAAGAAATACTAAAGACCAGTGGCTTGTTTATGGTGAATCGAACTTGAGACTTATGAGGTTTACAGACTCTAATTTCCAGTTTGATCTTGATGATAGCAAGAGCATGTCAGAATTTATTTTTACCCTTAATGGTGGGGCTGTCTGCTGGAAGAGTTCCAAGCAGCACATTGTGGCTGATTCAGTTTGCGAGGTAGAGTATGTCGCTGCATCAGATGTTGCCAAAGAAATGGTGTGGCTGAGAAAATTCATCATCAAGCTCAGAGTGGCATCCTTCCTTGTTGGTCCAGTTCTGCTCTATTGTGACAGCTTTAGAGCCATAGCTCAGATGAAGGAATCAAAGGCACACCAGCGGATGAAGCATATTCTGCGTCGCTACCATGTCATCCGGGAAATCATGGATCGAGGTGATGTCGATCTTCAGAAGATCGATGGAAATGAGAACCTGGCCGACCCATTCATTAAAGCCATTGCGGTGAAGGAGTTCGATGACTTCAAGTCAAAGATGGGTATTAGATACTGCACCGATTGACTTTAGACTAAGTGGAAGATTGTTGGGAATAGTATCCCAAAGCTAATCATCAGCCTGTTGACGGTTGTGCTCTTTCTTGTATTAGTATATGAATTATAAATAAAAAAAAATTATTTTGATATTTTTTATCACAAATTGTTTCATCTTCTAATGAACTCTTGTATCGTGGTGAAGTCCTTAGGACTATTTAGACTCAATAAAGGAGGATTTATCGTTTAGTCCTTAAACCAGTTCGTGATCAAATGATACGTTGTTACCAAAGACAATAATGTTTATCAAGCATAGGTCGTTGTGTGCCATATGGTTTGGTTATCCTCTTAACCAAGGAGTGTAGAGACATTGGTATGGCATACAGGTGAGATGTAAGGGTACATCTACACTGAATGTGACCGACTCCGGAGCTTTTTCTGCTATCAAGATTTGCTCCGATGGGATATGGGTATAACTGTCCCTCCGACCTGAGACCACCACGGTGACTTCCAAGCAACTCACTGCACTTAGGCACTGGACTACCTAAATTTCTAATTCAGTGATGGAAGGCTGCTGGATGTAGTCAAGTACTTGACTTGTCGGTATGTGTGTCAAGATGGGATTGACCACTCCAGTTCAGGAGCTGTATACAATCGTGTTTCAATGTAGCAAAATCTTGACTAGGGTAGTCCTAGTGAGGAGTCACAGCACTGTTTGAGTTGAGCATGATTCGGATGATCTGATCAGGGTTAACAGTTTAACCCTGAGTCATCCTATACATAGGGGTCAAAAGGGATGAATTATACAGTAACCATATTCGCGTAGGTTCTGAATATTACGATTACGACTATTCGACCTATCTAAATGTCGGGTATCATTACTAGATGGTCACTTCGATTAGTACAGAAATTAGTTCCTGTGCTATTGACTTAGGTTTGAACCTGCAGGGTCACACACATTAGAGGTTCTTATCTGATCTGATGGCTGGTGAAGAGTCCCACTGGACTGGAACTTTTCGACCAAGAGTCCTAATGCTCAAGGACTCTGAGTCCTACATGTCTGAGACTCTGTAATTGAGAATCAGGATTCTCTGATCATGAGTTCCACACATTTTGGGTACCGGGGTCAAGAGTCCCACTGGTTTGGGACTCTTCGATCAGGGTTTCATATCGATGGACTTTGATGCCCGATTGCCCATCGAATTTGGACTTAGTATTTATGAGATATTTAATTAGTGATTTGATCACTAATTAACTTAATTTGATTGAGTAATTATTTTTGGATCAAGTCCAATTGAATTAGATTCAGTTGGGTTTGACCCGATTAGGTTAAGAGTTGACCTAATCGCCAAAGTGGTTTGGTCCCTGATCTGATCAAGGGTTGGGCTTAGTCAATTTTTGATTTGATTAAAATTTTATTGAGCGTAATTAAGCTTAATTATGTTGGGTTTAATTTAGTCTAATTGTGCCTAACCTATTTTAATAACGTTGGTTCAATTAGGTTTGAAACCACCTTTGACTTATCTCCCTGCGCCACCTCACCCACCTGTGCCTATTTGAATTCATGAGAAACAAGTTCTCATGAATTTTCTCCCATGCAGAAGCCTTCCCACGCCCTCCCTTGTGCACCACTTGTGTGGATAATGATAAGGTTGGTTGGCCATTCAAATTCAAATAATATTTGAATGGGCAACTAATCCATGCGCCACCTTATCCTTTTATGCGCCCCATTCTCTACATGAGAAAAAGTTTCTCGTGTAAATTCTCCATGCACAAAGAACCCATGCCCCTTCTCTTCTCATACCTAAAGTGGATAAAGATTGGTTGGTTGGCATTTGAATTCAAATTCGATTTGAATTCAAGTGAGCAACCACCTAGCTTTATCCTCTCACGCGGTGAAAATACTGAAAAGATGCGGTCTTGCACCATTTTAAAATGAGAGAGAAGGTGGGGTGTGCGAGATCTGATCTGGGAGAGAAAGGGTGGTGTGAGAAAGGCCTTCTGCATGAGAAAAGAAAAGAAGAGAAAAGAAAAGAAGAGAGAAAGGGTGCAGGTCTTCTGTGAGTACCCTAAGGTTTCTGCTTAGGGTTAAGGAAGTGAGAAGGTGAGCTACGAGTGTCGTGAGCCCACCAGACTTTAGGAAGAATTTTATCAACCTCTCAAGCACATTTGCTGATGATCTGGAGCATCTGAAGAGTCGACAGATACTGATCAAAGGAGTTCGATCAGCATCGACTGTCGAAAAGATTTTGCAACAAACTAGCATTCAGGAGGAGCCGATCAGATCAGGAGCTTCGTGTGGATGATCTGCGGAGGTTAGACATACTGTGTGGCTGCATTGCAACGATCAGACCTTCTCGATGGTGATCAGACTGCAGCGATCGACTACCTGCACAAAGGTAATGTGTTCTGAACACATAACAGTAAAATATTTACTGTAGAAGTTTAAATTTTAAATTTAAATATATGCTATATATATCATATTTAGATCTTTGTATAGACTTAATATATATTAATTAATTAGATTAATTAATAATTTCTACTGTAAAATTATAATTTTGAAAAAGTTTTAAAATTATTGTTTTACCCCTGCACTGAAATTCACTTCATCTCTTATATGAAAAGTGGTTGTGGATCAAGTCAAAGTAGGAATTAGTTTGGATTTCAAATTCTATAAGATAAAGTTTTAAGAAATCAAAACTCTTATGGCATTGATTTTATCCAATTTTTTTTTGAGATTTTTATGGCTTTTATGACACATAATATGCACCCTTTGCTAGTGATCTATGCACAAAAAGAAAGAGGGGGTGCTCAAGAGTTGGGCACCCCTTGTCTTGCCTTGTTTGGATAATCCTTGACTAGGTATTTGACCAAGACAAGGACTCTATCATATCTCTCTATTTAAAATGAATTTTTTTATAAAATTTTTGCAGATTATAGAGCTTTGAGAGATCTTTGGGGCATGTGAATTAGAGAGAAAGAAAGTTGGGGCGTGGAGATATAATAGACACAAAAAGGATGTCTAGGAGAGAGCAAAGAGAAGAAGAAGAGGGTCTTCTTCTAAGGTTGCTGAGTTCATCTCTTCCCTTTCTCCTTAGTTTTTTGAGAGTGTCTTAGATCTAAAACTCTTTCTCCTACTTCTCATCTTTGGAAGAGTCCAAATCAAGAAGAAGGAGGCATCTGATCGACCATCGAAGAAGGATCAGCGCAGTACTAGCATACTGTGCTAATTTTCTAGACCAGGACTTCTGATCGTGATTTGTGGGCTCGTGTGGATGACTCTTAGAGGTCAGACGTATGTGCAGCTCACAACATCATCCTCAAGCTCAGATCAACAAAGTTAGAACATTTAACTTGCAAGATAATAGATCTAATATATTATATTTTACATACAATAGATGTAGTATAGAAACATGTTGATATGATCAACATGTAGTTCTTATTCTTTATATTTTAATTTTTGATTTAATATCATATAATAATCATGTAATAGAATCTTAGATCTAAAGATTTTTTAATTTTATAAGATAAATTTTAATTTATTTTAGTCTTTCACTGCCTGATCTTGAAAAAGTTTGAAGATCTAACCCTGAAACTCTAGATCTGGTTCCTTCAATTGGTATCAGAGTCTAGGTTGTTTATTATATGATTATTTATACATGCTTAGATTATTTTTTAGATTAGATCTAATTTATAATCTGATTGTTAAATTTAAAATTAAAATTTTTAGATCAATCATGAACTTTAGGTTGTTCTGCTGTAAGGTTTATCCCTTACAGTGCAAAGGTTGTCCTAGTTCGTATAGATCTATCTTTAATCATAAATTTATTAGATGTGATCTAGATTAAATTTATAATTTATTAAATTTAAAAAATATTTCAATCTAAAATGAAATCTCTTTGTTAATAATTTCTGTGCAAAGAAATCATATATTTATCTGAAAAATTTACACAGTTTAAAGTTGAAATTATTTCAATTACATAAACCTGTTTAGATTAGATCTAAAGTAGTTTTATACTTATTTCACTTATATTTTGATTATGAATCAAACATGTAACTTGGTTAGTAAGAACCATGTTGTAAAAATATTTTACAAATATGAAAATTATTTTTGAAAAATCGAACCCCAACCCTCAGCCCAAAACTTAATTAAGAATTAAGAAGTTGTTTGATTAGGTTCTAGGATTGTGAATTGAAGAACCTAAGACATAAACCATAACACATTGGGTTAATGGGTTAGTAGGAATTAGGTCCATTAATTGGGTTAGACTTAAGGTTAGATTAAAGATGGACTTAATTAGAGAATTGACTAAATCTAATCAATTGTTGTCTTAGATTAGGTCAAGGATTCTCTTGATCAATTACAATAGTTGTAGTTGGTCAAGTCCATATCTTTAACGAGAACCAAATGGACTTGATTCTTGGCTAAGCGGTCTAGCATGAACTGTTAGGTTGATCTAATCAAAACTAATTATACCAGTTGGTGTTTAAGGTAAATTAAATCGGTGGTTTTTAATTGGCAGCCTACTTATCTGACCATTTCTGATGGTGTCTAAGGCAAGCTTTGGCAAACCCTCCCATCGATCAAACTTACCTGGCCTCTTGGTGAAATTATATTTTGATCAGATCACTTGACTATTCGACCTAACCAATGTCAGCTAGGTAAATTAGTGTGATGGATTTAGGTACTCCTAGATGAGCCCTTTTAATGGTCTTCCTTTGATGGGAATAGTGTCCCAAAGTCAATCGTCAGTCTGTTGATGGTTGTGCTCATTTTTGTATATGTACATAAATTATGAATTAATAAAAATTATTTTAATATTTTTCATCACAAAATATTTCATCTTCTAATGAACTCCTATGTTGTGGTAAAGTCCTTAGGACTATTTAGACTCGACAAAGGAGGATTTGTCGTTTAGTCCTTAAATCTGTTCGTGAAGAAATGATACGTTGTTACCAAGGATGACAACGTTGATCAAGCATAGGTCATTGTGTGCCATATAGGTTGGTTGTCCTCTTAACCAATGAGTGTGGGACACTGGTATGGCATATAGGTGAGATGTAAGGGTACATCTGCACTAAACATGACCGACTCCAGAGCTATTTCTACTGTCAAGATTTGCTCCGATGGAATATGGGTATAAATGTCCCTCCGACCTGAGACCACCACGATGACTTGCAAGCAACTCACTGCACTTAGGCACTGGACTACCTGAATTTCTAATTCAGTGAGGAAGGCTGCTGGGTATAGTCAAGTACTTGACTTGTCGGTGCGTGTGTCAAGATGGGATTGACCACTCCAATTTAGGAGTTGTGTACAGTCATGTTTCAATTTAGTAAAATCTTGGCCAGGGTAGTCTTTGTGAGGAGTCACAGGACTGTTTGAGTTGAGCACGATTTGGATGATCTAATCAGGGTGGACAGTTTAACCCTAAGTCATCCTAAACACAGAGGTCAAAAGGATGAATTATACAGTAACCATATTCATGTAGGTTCTGAGTGTTACGATTGCGACTATTTGACCTATCCGTTCGTCGGGTACCATTACTAGATGGTCACTTCGATTAGTACAGAAATTGGTTCCTGTGCTACCGGCTTAGGTTCGAACCTGCGGGGTCACACACATTAGAGGTTCCTATTTGATTTGATGGCTGATGAAGAGTCTTAATGCTCGTGGACTATGAGTCCTACATGTATGGGACTCTGTGATCGAGAATCAGGATTCTTTGATCATGAGTCCCACACATTTTGGGTACCGGGATCAAGAGTCCCACTGGTTTGGGACTCTTTGATCAGGGTTACATATCGATGAATTCTGATGCCCGATTACCCATCGAATTTGGACTCAATATTTATGAGAGGTTTAATTAGTGATTTGATCTCTAATTAACTCAATTTGATTGAGTAATTATTTTTGGATCAAGTCCAATTGAATTGGATTCAGTTGGATTTGACCCAATTAGGTTAAGAGTTAACCTAATTATCGAGATGGTTTGGTCCCTTATTTGATCAGGGGTTGGGCTTAATCAATTTTTGATTTGATTAGGATTTTATTGAGCTTAATTAAGCCTAATTAAGTTAGATTTAAATTAGTCTAATTGGGCCTAACTTATTTGGTTCAATTAGGTTGGTTTAAATAATGAAACCACCTTGACCCATTCTCCCTGCGCCACCTCACTTCCACTGTGCCCATTTGAATTCACGAGAAGGAAGTTCTCATGAATTTTTTCTCATGCAAAGCCCTCCTCACGTCCTACTTTAATGCACCAAATGAGTGGATAAGGATGATTGGTTGGCCATTCAAATTCAAAACAAAGTTTGAATTTGAATGAGCAACCAATCTTAGCGCCTTGACCTTATCCTCTTTTAGCGCCCCATTTATTACACGAGAAAATGTTTCTCATGAAATCACTCACACACAAATTAAGCCACACCCTCCTCTTCTCACGCCCTTAGTGGATAGGGATAAATTGGTTTCCATTTGAATTCAAAATTTGATTTGAATTCAAATGTGGAATTACTCATCTTTATCCTCTCACACGGATAAGACATTTGACATTGTTTTAAAAGGAGGAGAAGAGTGGGGCATGTGCAAGAAAAATTTTGGAAGAAAATCTAGGTGTGAGGAATCCTTGTGTGCAAGGTGAAGGTCTATATCCTTCCGAGTGAAAAAGAAAGAAAAGAAAGAAAAAGTGTGCGCAGGGTTTCAGTGAGTTCTTCAGGGTTTCAGCCTGGAGTTCGAGAAGTGAGAAGATGAGCGACGAGTGTCGTGAGCCCACCAAATTTCAGAGAAATCTTCAACATCCTCTCAAGCACGTCTGTTGATGATCTAGAGCATCTGAAGAATTGGCAGACATCGATCGAAGGAGTTCGATCAGCATCAGCCATCGAAAGGGCTCTACAACAAGCTAGCACTCGTGAGGAGTCGATCAGATCGGGAGCTTTGTGTGGATGATCTGTAGAGGCTAGACACGCTGTGTGGCTACATCATGATGATCAAACTCTCCGATGGTGATCAAATTGCGGCGATCTTCTATCCGCACAAAGATATTGTGTTCTGAACGTATTATAGTAAAGTGTTTACTGTTCAAATTTGAATTTCAAATTTAAATATATGCATGCTATATATCATATTTAGATCCTAGTGTAGGATAAATTTTTATTAATTAATTATATTAATTAATAATTTTCACTATAAAATAGTGATTTTGAAAAAATTTTAAAATTATCATTTTACCCCTGCACTGAATTTTCCCCACAAATGGTATCAGAGCGGGTTCTTAGATATGATATATATATTTACATGCGTAGATTAAGTTATAATCTAAAAGTTTAAATTTAAAATTTAAAATTTAAAATTTAAATTTTGAAAGTTGTTCGAAACTCAAAATTCAAAAAATTTGAAATTCAAAATTTGAAATTTGAAATTTGAAATTCAAAATTCAAAAATTGAAATTCAAAATTTTGAAATTTTAAATTTGGTTGAAATTTCAAATTTAAAATTCAAAATTTAAAATTCAAAATTTGAAATTCAAAAATTTAAAATTTAAATTTGAAATTTATTTAAAATTTGAAATTTGAAATTTAAATTTTAAAATTGGTATATTTAGGTATATTTGATCCAAGTAGCAAGTAATCGAATTGGTTGGTTGCCATGGCCGTCCGATCATAGGAGAAAAGTAGGGTTTAAAGGCTCTCTCTTCCCATTCGATGGGGTCTCCTATGGCGGTAGGGGTGCTGATGCAATTATATCCCATGCAGATGAAGTAGCGAAAGAAATATTCATGATTTATTTTGATTGAGTTATTTTCTATTATGTAATTAGCAATAGGATTGCTATATATAAAATGTGCTGATCTATTTGTGTAATGAGTCAACATATTTGGTGAACAGAAAATAAAACCTTTCAAATTTGAAAATTATTTTCGAAATATCAAATCCTGATCCATTAGCCCAAATACTTAATTAAAAGAATTAAGTGTTGTCTAGTAGGTCTAGAATTGTGAATTAAGACCTAAGATAATTGTATAAACTTGTGGGTCAATGGGTTAGATGGATTAGGTCCATAATTGGGTTAGACCTAAGGTTAGCTTAAAGAAATAGACTAAATTAGAGTAATTGGTCAAATCTAATCAAAAGTTGAATTAGATTAGGTCAAGGATACTCTAGACTCAACTCCAATAGTTGTAGTTGAATGGGTCCATGTCTTTAACTAGACCAAGATGGACTTAATTCATGGCTACATGGTGGAACCCTATTTACTAAGTTGATCAAATTAAAACTAATGAACCGGTTGGTGTCTAAGGTAAGTTTGGCAGTTTGACCAGTGATTTTTAAGCGGGAGCTACTCGCAGTGATTAGATCTCTGATGAGTTAATGGCTTATCCCCACCACTGATCTCACTTACCTGACCAACCTGGTGAATTAGGTTTTGATTAGATCACTTGGTGATTAGGGCTCACCCATGTCATTAGGTAAATCAGTTTGACTGATTTAGGTGCTCCTGATGCCAGCTTTAAGTAAATCCTTTTTAATCTGACTTGGTGAAGTCAGTGGGAGGATTGAAATTGGCTTGATATTTTCTTGTCATCTATTTTTTAATAAAATCCTCAAAAAAAAAATTATTAGGTCCTAAAAATGATTAAGTTATATTGATAACTAAGTCATAGCCTCCCATTAAGTGAGTGATAATGAGTCCATTAGTTTAATAATCATTGGAGGCCCAAAGGCCTGTGCTTATTGACTAATGAATTATCATTCATAGTATGATAATTTGGTTTGAGTCTTTCTGATGGTGGTTAGGTTGGCCGACCAAAGTCAGGCTTGATCATTTATTGGTCCAATTCACTAAATCAAATCATGTTAATGGTTGGACCTAACCAGATTTTTTCAGTGGAGGCCAAAGCCTACTGATTAGGTTCTGGGGCAAAATTAATTACTAGAAGTTGTTTAGAGAAACAACTGGTTATGAACCTACCCATAGATGCACATGGGTTAACCAACCAAAGTTGGGCTCGTGTGTAGTTTGTATAGATTCTAGTACCCACTAAGGAATTAAAGTAATTTCTCGAATTGGAGGTTGAGGCTACCAATTCATAAAAATACTGGGAGAAACTTTAGACTAAAGTCCAAGTCTTTAGTATTAATAATTTATGTACTAATATAGGTCTGGTTTTCCTTTATGCAGCTATGGCCACTATCCTGTCGCTCTGATCATTATTAGATAATGACAAGCTCATGGAACCTAATTTCGATAGCTGGTATCGAAAATTAAAAATCATCCTTGAGCATAAGCGGATCATTTATGTAGTAACGGATCCGACACCTGAAGAGCCAGCCCTGAATGCTAGAGGGACGGTCCGAGATACTTACCAGAAGTGGCTCAACGACCGCACCACCGTCCGGTGCATAATGCTGGCGACAATGAATGATGAGTTCAGCCGTAGGTTCGAGAACGCCCAGCCACAGGAGATACTTCAAATGTTAAATGACTCTTTTAGCACACTTGACGACATTGAAAGGCATAAAACTAGTTGTGCCATTTTCAATGCTCGGATGAGGGATGGAGCCTCAGTCACTGATCATGTACTGTACATAATCAAAATGATTGAGTGCCTAAGTAAATTGGGTTTTCCCCTGCACGAGCAGCTCGGTAAGGATGTGATTCTTAATTCTCTGCCCAAGTCCTTCTTTTCCTTCCTTACTCATTTTCGAATGACAAAGCCTGCAGTGAACTACCACAGCTTGTTGGGGTTGCTACAGAACTTTGAGAAGGACCACCAGCTCCATAAGGAGTCGGTGAATATTGTGGGAGGGTCTTCTTCTGATCATCGACCCTTAAGAAAGGGAAGAAGAACAAGAAGAAGAAGAATAAGAAGGTGCAGCTGCATGCCGGAATGTCTGTACAGGGTCAGACCAAGAAGTGCAAGCCCGATCAGAGCCAGGCGGAGTGCTTCTTTTGCAAGAAACAGGGACATTAGAAGAGGAACTGTCCTCTATACATTGCCTCACTGGACCCGAACAGGCCAAAGAAGATGCAAGGTACTTATATGATAACACCTTGCAATTTTTTCATTTGTGATACTATTGCCTGGGTATTGGATACTGAAAGCCCTTATCATATTTGCAATTCGACGTAGGGTCTGCAGGTCAGTAGGAGATTTGATGAGGGCGAGAGGTTCCTGAACGTTGGAGATGGAAGCAAAGTTTCAGTTCTAGCATTAAGAATCATGAACCTTGTAATTAATTCTCGAAATATAATTCTGAGTGAATGTCACTATTGTCCAAGCTTTTTATTAAATAGTATTTCTGTAGGCCTTTTGGCCATGTACGGTTATCAATTTTTAATAAAAAGAAATATTTGCAATATCATTTTGAATGGTATTACAATATTTGTTGGACAACTTAATAATAGAATTTACTTTCTATCACAACCTGTTAATGTGGTTCAAACCTTCGGTAAATGCCCTAGAATAGATAATATGTCAGAAGTCTACCTTTGGCACTGTAGGCTAGGTCATATCAATAAGAACAGGATAAACAGTTTGGCTCAAGAAAAAATTCTTGAAGTAAGTGATTGTGAATCACTTCTAACCTGTGAGTCTTGTCTTCTTGGTAAAATGACCAAGTCATCTTTTACTGGAAAAGGTGAGCGAGCCAGTGAACTCTTGGCTCTGGTACATTCTGATGTATGTGGACCCATGAGCTCAAGTGTGAGAGGTGGATATTTCTACTTCATAACCTTCACAGATGACTTATCGAGGTATGGGTATATCTATTTAATGAAGCATAAGTCAGAGTCGTTTGAAATGTTCAAACTATTCCGAAATGAGGTAGAAAAACAAATCAGAAAGTATATTAAAACTCTTCGATCTGATCGAGAAGGTGAATACCTTTCCAATGAGTTTCTGATATATCTTGGAGAGAATGGGATTCTCTCTCAATGGACTCCTCCTGGAACACCACAGCATAATGGTGTATCTGAAAGGAGGAATCGGACCTTGTTGGACATGGTTTGATCCATGATGGGGTTTGCTGGTCTACTGATCTCCTTCTGGGGATATGCACTCGAATCGGCTTGTTACCTTCTAAATAGAGTTTCGAGTAAGTCTGTAACCAAAATGCCATATGAGATATGGATAGGATGTAAGCCAGTACTCTCGCACCTTAGGGTTTGGGGTTGTCCGACTTTTGTTAAACGTTTAATTATGGACAAGCTAGGACCTAGGTCTGACAAGTATAATTTTATAGGATACCCAAAAGAGACCAAAGAGTATTATTTCTACCTAGCTGATGAGCAAAAGATATCTGTCAGCCTTAAGGCAATCTTTTTGAAAAAAGAGTTCCTTGGTGAAGGGACTGTTGCCTCTAAGGTCGAACTTGATGAAGTTCGACAGATAAAAAAATCGACACAAGTTGCTGAACCTGAATCGAATTTGATTAGATCAGATCTGGAGCCCATTGTTCAAGCACCCATAAGACGATCTGGTAGAGTACCATGTCAACCGGATAGATACTATAGTTTTTTGATTCAGGATGACGATCCTATCGAACTTGATGAAAATGATGAGAATACGATCACCTACATGGATGCAATGCAGAGACCCAACTCTGAGAAATGGTTAGAGGCCATGAAATCTGAAATAGAGTCCATGAAGGTCAATGATGTGTGGACATTGGTTGACCCACCCGAAGGAGTAAAACACATAGGGTGTAAGTGGGTCTTCAAGAGGAAGAAGGGCACAGACGGAAAGGTGGAAACCTATAAAGCCCATCTGGTTGCCAAGGAATATCGTCAATGTTATGGTATAGACTATGACGAGATGTTTTCTCCTGTGGCAATGCTCAAATCCATTCGGATTATGCTTGCGATAGCTGCCCATCTGGACTATGAAATCTAGCAGATGGATGTGAAGACAGCTTTGCTAAACGAAGAGCTGGATGAAGAGGTGTATATGATACAACCTGAAGGAGTCACATCCACTGATGAGTCTAAGGTGTGCAGACTACAGAGGTCCATTTATGGACTTAAGCAGGCATCCCGGAGTTGAAACATACGTTTTGATAGGTCGATCAAGATATATGGCTTTGTTAAGAACGGAGAAGAGCCCTGCATTTATAAGTGGGCTAATGGTCCAGTAGTGATATTTCTTGTATTGTATGTGGATGATATTCTCTTAATCGGGAATGATGTCCCTGCATTATGGGGAATAAAGATTTGGCTGTCGTCACAGTTCTCCATGAAGGATTTGGAAGAAGCTTCCTACATCCTAGGGATGAAGATCTATAGGGATAAATCTAAAAGGTTGCTTGGTTTATTTCAGTCTACGTACATAGATACTATGCTGAAGAGGTTCAGCATGGAGAATTCCAAGAAAGGCTATATACCGATAGGCCATGAAATTTTTCTCTTGAAGAGGAATTGTCTGACAACACCTCAAGAGAGAGAGCGTATGGGTAGGATTCCATATGCTTCGGTAGTGGGATCTATCATGTACGCCATGACATGTACACGACCAGATGTGGCATACTCACTAGGGGTAGTGAGTAGATACTAATCTGATCCAGGGGAGAATCACTGAAAGGTTGTTAAAACCATCCTAAAGTATTTAAGAAATACTAAGGACCAGTGGCTTGTTTATGGTGAATCGGACTTGAGACTTATAGGGTTTACAGACTCTAGTTTCCAGTCTGATCAAGATGACAGCAAAAGTGTGTCGGGATTTATTTTTACCCTTAATGGTGGGGCTATCTGCTGGAAGAGTTCCAAGCAACACACAGTGGCTGATTCAGTTTGCGAGGCGGAGTATGTCACTGCATCGATGCTGCCAAAGAAGCGGTGTGGCTGAGAAAATTCATCACCGAGCTCGAAGTAGCACCCTCCCTTGTTGGTCCAGTTCTGCTTTACTGTGACAACTCTGGAGCCATTTCTCAGGCGAAAGAACCCAAGGCACACTAGCGGACGAAGCATATTCTACGCCGCTACCATCTCATCTGAGAAATTATGGATCGAGGTGATGTCGACCTTCAGAAGATCGACAAAGGAGAACCTGACTGATCCATTCACCAAAGCCATTGTGGTGAAGGAGTTCGACGACTACAAGTCAAAGATGGGTATTAGATACTGCACCGATTGGCTTTAGGCCATGTGGGAGATTGTTGGGAATAGTATCCCAAAGTCAATCGTGAGTCTGTTGACGGTTGTGTTCATTTTTGTATATGTACATAAATTATGAATTAATAAAAAATATTTTGGTATTTTTCATCACAAAATATTTCATCTTCTAATGAACTCCTATGTTGTGGTGAAGTTCTTAGAACTATTTAGACTCGACAAAAGAGGATTTATCGTTTAGTCCTTAAATCTGTTCGCGACCAAATGATACGTTGTTACCAAGGACGACAACATTTATCAAACATAGGTCATTGTGTGCCATATAGGTTGGTTGTCCTCTTAACCAATGAGTGTGGGGACACTGGTATGGCATACAGGTGAGATGTAAGAGTACATCTGCACTGAATGTGACCGACTCTGGAGCTATTTCTACTGTCAAGATTTGCTCCGATGGAATATGGATATAAATATCCCTCCGACCTGAGACCGCCACGGTGACTTACAAGCAACTCACTGCACTTAGGCACTAGACTACCTGAATTTCTAATTCAGTGACGGAAGACTGCTGGGTGTAGTCAAGTACTTGACTTGTCGGTGCGTGTGTCAAGATGAGATTGACCACTCCAGTTTAGAAGCTGTGTATAGTCATGTTTCAATTTAGCAAAACCTTGGCCAGGGTAGTCTTTGTGAAGAGTCACAGGACTGTTTGAGTTGAGCATAATTCGGATGATCTAATCAGGGTGGACAGTTTAACCCTGAGTCATCCTAAACAAAGAGGTCAAAAGGATGAATTATATAGTAACCATATTCACGTAGGTTCTGAGTGTTACGATTGCGACTATTCGACCTATCCGATCGTCGGGTACCATTGCTAGATGGTCACTTCGATTAGTACAGAAATTGATTCCTGTGCTACCGGCTTAGGTTCGAACCTACGGGGTCACACACATTAGAGGTTCCTATCTGATCTGATGGCTGATGAAGAGTCCTAATGCTCATGGACTATGAGTCCTACGTGTCTGGGACTCTGTGATCAAGAATCAGGATTCTCTGATCATGAGTCCCACACATTTTGGGTACCGGGGTCAAGAGTCCCACTGGTTTGGGACTTTTCGATCAGGGTTACATATCGATGAATTTTGATGCCCGATTACTCATCGGATTTAGACTCAATATTTATGAGAGGTTTAATTAGTGATTTGATCACTAATTAACTTAATTTGATTGAGTAATTATTTTTGGATCAAGTCCAATTGAATTGGATTCAGTTGGGTTTGACCCAATTAGTTTAAGAGTTGACCTAATCGTCGAGATGGTTTGGTCCTGATTTGATCAGGGGTTGGGCTTAATCAATTCTTGATTTGATTAGGATTTTATTGAGCCTAATTAAGCCTAATTAAGTTAGATTTAAATTAGTCTAATTGGGCCTAACTTATTTGATTCAATTAGGTTGGTTTAAATAATGAAACCACCTTGATCCATTCTCCCTGCGCCACATCACTTCCACTGCATGCATTTGAATTCACGAGAAGGAAGTTCTCATGAATTTTTTCTCATGCAAAGCCCTCCTCACGCCCTACTTTAATATGCCAAATGAGTAGATAAGGATGATTGGTTGGCCATTCAAATTCAAAATAAAGTTTGAATTTGAATAAGCAAGCAATCTTAGCGTCTTGACCTTATCCTCTTTTAGTGCCCCATTTATTACACGAAAAAATGTTTCTCATGAAATCACTCATGCACAAATTAAGCCACGCCCTCCTCTTCTCATGCCCTTAGTGGATAGGGATAAATTGGTTTCCATTTGAATTCAAAATTTGATTTGAATTCAAATGTGCAATTACTCATCTTTATCCTCTCACATGGATAAGACGTTTGACATTGTTTTAAAAGGAGAAGAAGAGTAGGGCTGTTGGAGCATGATCCCGGCTCCTCCCATGGACCTTTGGTGCAGCAGAACCAGCAATGAATAGATATGGAGACTTCTGACACGATCCAAGGACCTTGATGAAATCAGCCTGGTTGCTGTCTTCTTTGTCAGCCTTTCGTTCCAGATGAAGAACATTTTTGAAACCACCTCTAAAAAATCCAAGATCTGGTACCCAACCAGATCAGACCTGGACCGAGGTCTTCTAATTTGTAGATCTTGAATTAGAGTGTTCTAGATAGGAAGAAGATAGATGGAGACAGACCTCGCAGATCTGTCCTGCTGCAGCCTTTTTGTAGATCTGTTGATGGAGATCTCACCCGTGCCTCAAACGACCTCAGATCAACTCCAGATCTGAGAGAGACTTGTACCAACCTCTTCTCAAGAGATTTCAGATCCTAGACCTGGTGTTTGGATGCCTGCAAGAGGAGGAGAGCAGAGGGAGAGCAGATCTGGTAGGCGGCGCAAGGGGGAAGGGGCTTGCGCCTCCCCTTCTTCTCTTTCCTTTTATGGACTGGAGGCAAGAAACCCTAGGGTTTCTTGCTCCTGGTGCATGGAAGATTGCTGGAGAGAGAGGGAGAAGAGAGAGAGAGACTTGGGAGAAAGAGTTCTTCTATTACTTTGGCTTGATCAAACCTATACAAGTACATGTATATATAAACACAAGGTCAAGTGACCCAAACCCAAAACTCCTTTGACCAACTCTATGGGAGATTAGGTTAACCCAAGCCCATGTACACCCATGACTTGATCTAATCTCACATATCCTGGTCTAGACCTGGCCCATAAAGAGTTGGTCCCTTGAGGCCCACATAACCTAGACCTCAAGAACCCGAAAGGCCCACAGCCTTTCAACCTAGGGCCCAACTAGCCCTAGAGCCTCCATGAAGCCCTCATGAATGATGGACCTTGGCCTTAGCCTTGGTCCCCTGGGCCTTGGGCACACCACCTGGATCACAAAAATCTCCACCTTGGTGTCCCAAGGCCTCAACCAGCTTCACTCTGTCCATCAGTCGAATCAGCTCAATGCATCTCTAAAAGCTGTCCCGTGGAAGTACCTTCGTAAGTGCATCAGCTGGGTTCTCCTTGGTGTGTACCTTTACCAGCTCTACCTCACCATCCTCCACAAGCTCCCTGATCTGATGATACCAAATGTCGATGTGCTTTGTCCTTGCATGATAGACTAAGTTATGTGCTAGTAGAAGTGCACTCTGGCTGTCACAATGCACTCTAATGGCCTCCTGAGTAAGGTCCATCTCTGTCATCAAACCCTTCAGCCAAATTGCCTCCTTAGCTACTTCTGTCAGCCCGATGTACTCTGCCTCTATAGTGGATAGGGCCGTGATAGGCTGCAGACTTGATCTCCAAGAAATAGGACCTCCATACAGGCTAAAGATGAAGCCTGTCGTAGATCTCCGGGTATCCACATCTCCACCGAAGTCTGCATCTACATAACCGCCAATCAACCCCTGAGCCTCCCTGGACATGTCAGAGTATCCCACTGCACCTCCTCGCTGTCCATAGCAGATGCCAACTCCAACTGAACCCGCCAGGTATCTGAATATCCACTTTAGAGCTCTCCAGTGCTCCCTGTCAGGCTGCGCCATGAACCTGCTAACCTGACTCACTGCATGAGCGATGTCTGGCCTACAACAGACCATCGTATACATCAAGCTCCCAACTCCTGAAGCATAAGGGACCTTCTCCATCTCCTGAGCCTCCACCTCAGTCTGTGGTGCCATGGTCTTCGAGAGTCTGAAGTGACTGACAAGTGGCAGCTCCGCTGGCTTTACTCCCTTCATCTCGAACCTCTCTAAGACCTTCTTGTAGGAACTAGATCTAGGGTTTCAGGGTTAGATCTTGAAACTTTTTCAAGATCATACAGCGGAAGACTAAAATAAATCAAAATTATTTTCTAAAATTAGAGAATTCCTAGATCTAAGATCCTATTATATGATTATTACATAACAATAAATCAAAAATTAAAATATATAAATATAGCATGAACTACATGTTGATCATATCAACATATTTCTATACTACATCTAATGTATGTATTAAATAATAGATCAGATCTATTACCTTGCAAGTTAGATGTTCTAACCTCGCTGATCCAGGCTTGAGGATGATGTTGCAAGCTGCATATGCATCCGGCCTCTAGAAGTCATCCACATGAGCCTACGAATCTCGATCAGAAGTCCTGCTTCAGGAAATCAGCACAGTATGCTAGTACTGTGCTGATCCTTTTTTGATGGTTGATCAGGTGCCTCCTTCTTCTTGATTTTGACTCTTCCAAAGATGAAAAGTAGAAGGAGGAGTTTCAGATCTGAGACGCTCTCAGGAAACTCAAGATGGAGGGAGGAAAGATATGAAAACAAACAACCCTAGAAGAAGACCCTCTTCTTCTTCTCATTTCTCTCTCTAGACACCCTAACTTGTGTCTTTTATATCTCCAAGACCCAAAGGTTTTCTCTTTGATTTTTGGATGGCCCAAAAGTCTCTCAAATATCTATCTTCTCCAATAATTTCATGAAGAAACTCATTTTATATAGAGAGATATGATAGAGTCCTTGTCTAGGTCAAATACCTAGTCAAGGCTTATCCAAACATGGCAAGTTAAGGGGTGCCCAACTCTTGAGCACCTCCTCCTTATTTTTGTGCATGGATCACTAGCAAAAGTGTATAATATGTATCCTAAAAGCCATAAAAATTTCAAAAAAAAATTGGATAGATTCGGTGCAAAATTGAAAGAGTTTTGGATTTCTAAAACTCTATCTCATAGAATTCGAAATCCAAACTTATTCCTTTTTGATTTGATCCAAACCACCTTCCATGTAAGAAAGAAGAGAGGAGACCTTTTGTGAACGTGGGAGAGACCTGGGAGAGGGCTTTTGTTGCATAAAATAAGAGGAGATTGGCATTGAATGAGAGAGAGGGCGTGGGGAAGGCTTATGTGGTGCAAGGGGGAATCCTAGTCTTACTAGGATTCTATCTTATGACTTGTTTTAATTTGGTTTCTCAAACCAAATCAAACCAAAATTAGATCAACCCAATTAAAATAGGTCTTAATCTAATTAAGAACTTAATTTAATCAAATTAAATTAGATTTAAATATGATTTAATTTTTTAATCAAATTAGAAATTAGATTGATCCAAGTCCTAGTTGAACTAGGACTAGTTTTTCCTTGCACTTGGCTTATCCAATAAACCAATTGAACTTGATCCAATCAAGCCCAAACTAAATCTAATTAAATCATATTTAATTAGACTTAATCTCAACCCATTGGCTTAATCAAATTAAGCCAATTAGTAATCAAATTGCTAATCGATCCTCCTGCAACACTTGCACTGGGTTAAATGTCAATCGTATTGATCATTTAACCCTAGAACGATTCTTAATCTTGATCAACCATCCGATCGGATCATGAACTCTAATATGTGTGACCTCATAGGTCCGAACCTAAGCGGTAGTATAGAAATAAATTTTTGTACCAATCGAAGTGACCATCTAGCAATGGTATCCGACGACCGGATAGGTCGAATGTGTAGAACAACATCCTTAGAATCCATGCGGATATAGTTTTCATACAATTCATCCCCTTGACCAAAATAATCATAGGACACCCAGAGTTCAACTGTCAACTCTGATCAGGTTGTCCATATTGTATTTCAAAATATCAAATCCATCTGATGAATTACCCTGGCCAAGGTTTTGCTAAATTGAAATACAGTGACTCATTCTTCTCCAACTCTTGGAGTGGTCAATCCAATCTCGATCACACTCTGACTTCACAAGTACTTGACTGTGCCCAGAAGCATTCCATCCCTAAATTAGAAATTCAGTTAGTCCAGTACCAAAGCACAGTGAGTTGCTTGCAAGTCACTGAGGTGATCTCAAGTCTAAGGGACACTTATACCTATATCCCATCAGAGACATTCTCGACAGCAGAATACTCTGGAGTTGGTCATGTTCAATGATGATGTACCAGTATATCTCACCTGTATGCCATACCAGTGTCTCCAACTCTTTGGTTAAGAGGACAACCAACCCGTATGGCCTACAGCGACCTATGCTCGATAGAAGCTGTCGTCCTTATTAACAGCCTATTATTTGGTCGTGAACTGTTTTAAGGGCTAATCGATAAATCCTCTCTTTATCAAATCTAAATAGTCCTAAGGACTTCATCATAACAACGGAGTTCATTAGAAGATGAAAGCTTATGATGAAAATGCCAAATATATTTTATTTATTAACAAATCAATTACAATACTTGGTTGCTCAACCATCAACAGCTTGACGATTGGCTTTTTGGGACATATTTTCCAACAACTTTCACTTGTCCTAAAGCCACTCGACACAGTATCTAATACCCATCTTCGACTTGTGGTTGTCGAACTCCTTTATCGCCAGGGCTTTAGTGAAGGGGTCGGTCAGGTTCTCCTTTCCATCGATCTTCTGAAGGTCGACGTCACCTCGATCCACGATCTCTCAAACCAGGTGGAAGCGGTGCAAGATGTGCTTCGTCTGCTGATGTGCTTTGGGTTCCTTCGCCTGAGCTATGGCACCAGTGCTGTCGCAGTAAAGCAGGACCAGATCATCAAGGGAGGGTGCTACCCGAGCTCGTTGATGAATTTTCTCAGCCACACAGCTTCCTTCGCAGCATCCGATGCTGCGATGTACTCCGCTTCACAAACAGAGTCCGCCACAGTATGCTGCTTGGAACTCTTCCAGTAGATGGCTCCACCATTCAGAGTAAAGATATAACTCGACACGCTCCTACTGTCATCATGGTCAGATTGAAAGCTAGAGTCTGTGAAACCCACAAGTTTCAGATCTGACTCACCATAAACCAACCATTGGTCCTTAGTATTTCTCAAATACTTAAGGATGGCTTTAACCACTTTTCAGTGATTTTCTCCAGGATCAGATTGGTATCTACTTACTACTCCTAGTGAGTATGCCACATCTGATCTTGTACATATCATGGCGTACATGATAGATCCCACGTCTGAAGCATATGGGACTCTACTCATACGCTCTCTCTCTTCAGGAGTTGTCGGACAATCCTTCTTAGAGAGAGAAATTCCTTGGCCTATCGATAGATAGCCCTTCTTGGAATTCTCCATGCTGAACCTCTTCAGCACAGTGTCTATGTACATGGACTGGGATAACCCAAGCATCCTTTTAGATCTATCCCTATAGATCTTCATCCCTAGGATGTAGGATGCTTCACCCAAGTCCTTCATGGAGAACTGTGATGACAACCAAACTTTTATTCCCTATAGTGCGGGGATGTCATTCTCGATTAAGAGAATGTCATCCATGTACAAGACAAGGAATACCATAACTAGACCATTTGCCCATTTATAGATGCAGGGCTCTTCTCCATTCTTAATGAAGCCATACGTTTTGATCACCTTATCAAAATGCATGTTCCAACTCCGAGAAGCTTGCTTCAATCCATAAATGGATCTCTGAAGCTTGCACACCTTGGACTCATCTGTGGATGTAAACCCCTCAGGTTGTATTATATACACCTCTTCGGTCAGCTCTCCATTCAGGAAAGCTGTCTTTACATCCATTTGCCAGATCTCATAATCCAGATGGACAGCTATTGCAAGCATTATCCGAATGGATTTGAGCATTACCACAGGAAAAACTATCTCATCATAGTCAATACCATAACGTTGATGATACCCCTTGGCGATCAGATGGGCTTTATAGGTCTCCACCTTTCCGTCTGCGCCCCTCTTTCTTTTGAAGACCCATTTACACCCAATGGGTTTAACCCCTTCAGGTGGGTCAACCAATGTCCATACATCGTTGACCTTCATGGACTCCATTTTGGATTTCATGGCTTCAAGCCATTTTTCGAAATCAGGTCTCTGCATTGCATCCATATAGGTGATCGGATCCTCATTATTCTCATCAAGTTCGATGGGATCACCATCTCGGATCAAGAAACCATAGTATCTGTCCGACTGATGCGGTACTCTACCGGATCGCCTTAATGGTGCAGGTACATGGGGCTTCGGATCTGATTAGACTGGCGGCAAGAAACCCTAGGGTTTCTTGCTCTGGTGCATGGAAGATTGCTGGAGAGAGAGGGAGAAGAGAGAGAGAGACTTGGGAGAAAGAGTTCTTCTATTATTTTGGCTTGATCAAACCTATACAAGTACATGTATATATAAACACAAGGTCAAGTGACCCAAACCCAAAACTCCCTTGACCAACTCTATGGGAGATTAGGTTAACCCAAGCCCATGTACACCCATGATTCGACCTAATCTCACCTATCCTGGGCTCAGACCTGGCCCATAAAGAGTTGATTCCTTGAGGCCTATATAACCTAGACCTCAAGAACCCGAAAAGCCCACAGCCTTTCAACCTAGGGCCCAACTAGCCCTAGAGCCTCCATGAAGCCCTCATGAATGATGGACCTTGGCCTTAGCCTTGGTCCCCTGGGCCTTGGACACACCACCTGGATCACAACAAGGGCGTGTGCAAGAAAAATTTTGGAGAGAAAATCTGGGTGTGAGGAATCTTTGTGTGCAAGGTGAAGGTCTATATCCTTTCGAGAGAAAAAGAAAGAAAAGAAAGAAAAAGTGTGCGCAGGGTTTCAGTGAGTTCTTCAGGGTTTCAGTCTGGAGTTCGGGAAGTGAGAAGGTGAGCTACGAATGTCGTGAGCCCACCAAATTTTAGAGAGATCTTTAACATCCTCTCAAGCACATCTGTTGATGATCCAGAGTGTCTAAAGAATCGATAGACATCGATCAAAGAAGTTCGATCAACATCAGCCATCGAAAGGGCTCTACAACGAGCTAGCACTCGTGAGGAGTCGATCAGATCGGAAGCTTCGTGTGGATGATTTGCAGAGATCAGACATATTGTGTGGCTGCATCACGATGATCAGACTCTCCCGATGGTGATCAGATTGCGGCGATCAACTACCCACACAAAGGTATTGTGTTCTGAACACATTACAGTAAAGTGTTTACTGTTCAAATTCAAATTTCAAATTTAAATGTATGCATGCTATATATCATATTTAGATCCTAGTATAGGATAAATTCTTATTAATTAATTAGATTAATTAATAATTTTCACTGTAAAATGATGATTTTAAAAAAGTTTTAAAATTATCATTTTACTCCTGCACTGAATTTTTCCCACACCCTTAAGCTAACTTGGTGAAGCCAATGGGAGGATCATGATAAGCTAGTTCATCTGATCTCCTCCTCTAAATCAATTAAATCATCTAAAATTATTATATCCTTAAAATGAAATAGTTATGATGATAACTAGATTATAGCCTCCCATTAAGTGGATGATAATGGGTCCACCAGTTGGATAATCATTGGAGGCCCAAAGGCTTGGTGCTTATCGGCTAATGGAATTGTCATTCATAATATGATTTCTTGACTGCATCTTTCTAAATGGTGGTTAGGTTAGCCAACCAAAGTTGGGCCTAATCATTCATTGGCTAGATGGGCCAAGTATGGTCATGTTAATGGTTAGACCTAACCAGACCTTTTCAGTGGAGGCCAAAGCCTATTGATTAGGGACAGAGGTAAAATTAAAATTACTAAAAATTATTTAGAGAAATAATTGATTATGAACCTACCCTTAGATGTACATGGGTTGGCCAACCAAAGTTGGGCTTGTGTGCAGTCTAAGTAGATTCTAGTACCCACTAAGGTATTAGGGTAATTCCTTGAATTGGAGGTAGAGGCTACCAATTCGAATAAAATAGTAGGAGAAAGCTTTTGATAAAAGTCCAAATCTTTAGGTTTAATGAATCAATTATTAATTAGGTTATGGTTTTCTTTTGTGCAGATATGGCCACTTCCCTATCACTCCGATCATTGTTGGATATTGAAAATTTGATGGGACCCAACTTCGGTAGCTGGTACTGAAAGTTGAAGATAGTCCTGGAGCATGAACGGATCCTATATGTGATAACGAATTCTGCACCTGAGGAGCCAGCTACCAATGCACGTGGAATAGTCAGAGACACTTACCAAAAGTGGCTCAGTGACCGGATCACGGTGTGCTGCATCATGCTAGCTGCCATGAGCGACGAGTTCAATCACAGATTTGAGATGGCTCAGCCAAAGGATATGCTTCAAGTGTTGGAGGATGCCTTTGGCACACCCGATGATGTGGAGAGGCACAGAACTAGTTGTGCCATCTTTAACATCAAAATACGGGATGGTACCTCTATCACTGATCATGTATTGTACATGATCGAGCTGATGGAGCATTTGAGCAAGCTCAACTTTCTCTTGCATGAGCAGCTTAGAAAAGATACAAAATTGAACTCACTGTCCAAGTCTTATCTCTCATTTCTCACTCTAGAATGACAAAGCCTGAAGTAAACTACCATGGGTTACTGGGATTGCTTCAGAACTTTGAGAAGGATCACCAACTCCACAAGGAGTCGGTGAACTTAGTGGGAGGTTCTTCTTCTGGTTCTCAACCCTTTGAGAAAGGGAAGAAGAATAAGAAGAAGAAAGTGAAGAAGGTGCAAGTTCAAGCTGGGACATCTGTGTAGGGCCAAATCAGAAAGATCAAGCCCGATAAGAGTCTATTCTACTGGCAAGCATCCTAGATTAGATAGTGTATCAGATATCTACTTATGGCACTGTAAGCTAGGTCATATAAATAAGAATAGAATAAACAGGTTGACTCAAGAAAAAATCCTCGAAGTCAGTGATTGTGAATCACTTTCAACCTGTGAGTCTGAAGGAAAAACTGCCTTTTTTCTTTGTAGGATCTTCCAGATTTCATCAAATCTGGGGTGAAATAATTTAAAATTTTTATCCTATACTATTTCAGATCTAATATCTGTTAGATCTAATTTTATTATCTGATATTTAGAATCTAAAATTAAATTTAAAAGTATGAGAAGTATAGCATACCTCAAGGGCAATCTGATTACCCTGTAGATGATCTCAGCACAACCCGAGGTTCTGATGTAGCCACACAAGTGTCAGACCTCTACCAGTATCCACTCAGGTAGAACCTAGAACATCTTCTTCTCACAAATCTACACTCCAAAAATCAGATCTCTATCTGATTTAGAAGTGCTTCAGAACTCCTTCTGAAGTTGGAGCAGCAGCCTGTCGAAGATGTCCTACAGCCTTCCTGTTCCAGGCATCACCACACCTTGGAACTTTGCCAGATGGACGTCCAACTCCTTGGACATGAAGAGGGGAGAGAGGAGAGAAGGGAGGATATAGAGAAGAGGAGAGGATTCTCATTTTGGCTGGGTATTGAGCAGAAAACCATAAACCCTAGGTGCAGACAGGGATTTTATAGACCCTGTATGCTGCGCAATGCCACATCATTCGATCAATCGAAAAATTCTAATTAATTCTGAAAAAATTTTGATTGATAGAGTGATGTCATCTGATCCCATCAGATAAGAACCCTATCTTATCTCCAAAAGTTGGTGCCAACATTGGATAAGCACAAAGAGAGTTGGCGCCAAGGAGTCGAATCTTATCAGGACTCTTCATCCTTATCCATTTGGGGCACCCACTTTAATCCAATTGGTCTCACACAATAATCTGATTATGGTACCCAATTCAATGTGGTTTTGGCATGTGGACACTTCACAAAAATTCTCCAATGAGCTCTCTTCAGTTTAAGATCTATATGTCAACATTTGACAGATGTCCTAAAATAAAAATGGCAGGTGTTAGAATTTAGCAGGTGCTCGTTTTAAATTCATCTCATGAATTAAGACAAGTCTTTTCTGAGCTGGACAAGCTTCATTTAGACTGAGAGAAACCTTCTCAAGATTCTCTGAATGAGTCAAATCACATTTGGTTCAGTCGAGATAGAAAAGATTACACGAGGAGAAAGTTAGGCTCAATCGTGTGCTAGCATGATTTTTTTGAACCTAATTGGATCTTATCCAAATCAATTAGGCTAGCCCAATTGATGACATCCAGATCCTAACCCTTGTTAGTGTGACCTAGTTAGGTTCAATTCTATATGGTAATGAGACATGTCATGATCTCATCATCGACATTATCGAAACTCCTTTCGATGGATCAGAACTCTTCTGATTCAGACAATTAGAATGATCGATCATCAAGATCATTCTAATTGCTTCCAAAATCCACCAGTGACACCTAGCAATGTATGGTGGCAACCTATCAGAACTGAAGATGAACCTCTCGATGTAGCTACCTGTGTGATTGAGTTCCTCTATCATGAGTTCCGACTGAATTAGGGTTAAGGTGAACTCGTCCAACCCAACATCAGTCATATGAATCAATCGATCGATCCGAGTCTGATGTAAAACCTCAATGGAAAACTCTTTTTCCATTATTTCACTCTGCCATGACCATGAGCTTAAGGACTCAATCTTTCGATCATCATAGGACTACTCCTCTCATCTACCGAGATTGATAGATCCCATCTTGGTGCGACCTAGTTCCTACAATGAATATGCTACAGCCAACATACACCTCAGGGTTTCGAATGGCTAGGAGATTGAGTTATGGTGTAGTTAAACTATAACACACTCAAGGTGAACTGTCGATGCACCTTAGGTCAAAGAACTAGACACACAACGGCAGCATCGAGCTAGTCATCGACGAGAAGGTAGACTTCCTTATGACTGCTCGATATGGTCACGCTCAGTATTCTCGTTCTCAATGAATATCTGTACTCTCACTTCGATGTCTCCACACCGTAGACTCAAGACACATCTATCCTAAAGAAGCGATCGTACACTAACCTTCCGGATCGATCACCATCCTCGTGATGATCCTATGGTCAGGAGCTGTTTATGAGTTAGTTATGTAAATTCATGCCCTAAATTTTCAACTCTTGAAAATATGAATTGACATTCCTACTAACTCAAAGGATATATCACAGACACAATGTACACAATGTGATAGAAGAATAACCCATTTATTGATTTATAGTCAAAATTATAAATTTATCCTTAGATTTGTATAGGAATGTGTCAGCCAATCTGGCATCTAGGGCACACATCTAACAAACTCCCACTTGACCTAATACCAATTAGCTACATATCTAAGTCCCATCTTCTCAAGGTGGGCTTCGATCTTTTACTGGTCCAATGGCTTAGTCAGCGGGTCTGCCACATTATCTGTGGAGTCGACTCTCTTGACCTCGACATAACCCTTTTCGAGGTAATCACGGATCAAATAGAATCGCCGCTCGATGTGCTTGGACTTCTGGTGAGACCTTGGCTCCTTAGCTAAGGCTATGGCATCATTATTGTCGTAGTAAAGAGAGATGGCATTCGATAACATCACTCCAAGCTCTGCGACAAACTTCTTGTATCGAATGCCTCTTTCGTAGCTTCCGATGCAGCAATGTACTCGCCTCCATGGTGGAATCAGCAATCACCGTCTGCTTGAAATTTTTCAGCTGACTGCACCACCATTGCAAATGAACAGACTCCCAGATGTCAATTTTTAATCATCTATATCAGACATAAAATCTGAGTCTGTATATCCCTGAATCTAGAGTTTTTCATTCCCAAAGACTAGAAACATATCCTTAGTCCTTCTCAAGTACTTAAGGATACATTTCACGGAAGTTCAGTGCTCTTCGCCTGGATTCGACTGATATCTGCTTGTGACACTCACAGCATGGGCTATATCAGGTCGTGTACATAGCATGGCATACATGAGGCTCCCTATTGCCGAAGCATAAGGGATCTTGCTCATGCGTTCCATCTCCTCAGGTGTGCTAGGGCACATCTTCTTGGAGAGATGAATGCCATGTCTAAAAGGTACTAAACCTCTTTTAGAGTTTTTCATGCTAAACCTTTTTAGCACCTCCTCTATGTACATCTTTTGTGAAAGTCCGAGCATCCTATTTGGTCTATCTCTATAGACCTTAATACCCAGTATAAAGGATGCCTCTCCTAGATCTTTCATAGAGAACTTCTTAGACAACCATACTTTGACTGAGGTCAACATGAAAATATTATTTTCAATTAGGAGGATGTCATCTACGTACAATATGAGGAAGACAACCGCGCTCCCACTGACATTTTTGAACACACATAGTTCCTTTTTGTTCTTGATGAAACCAAACATTTTGATCACATCATTGAAATGAGTATTCTAGCTCTGAGATGCTTGCTTAAGTCCATAAATGGACCTTTGCAGCTTGCAGACCTTGTGATCATCATCACTGGATGTGAAACCAAGTGGCTGTTCCATATAGATATCTTCCTCAAGATGTCCATTTATGAACGCTGTTTTTACATTCATCTGTCATATTTTATAATCAAAATAGGCTGCAATAGCAAGCAATGTTCGGATAGATTTTAGCATGGCTACGGACGAGAAGGTATCCTGATAGTCAATGCCTTCACGCTGACTATAACCTTTCGATACGAGCCTAGCCTTGAATGTCTCCATATTTCCATCTGCACCTATCTTTCTCTTGAAGATCCATTTACACCCAATAGGTACAATACCTTCAGGTGGATCTATCAAGGTCCAGACTTGATTTGAGTGCATCGAGTCAATTTCTGATCTCATTACCTCTAACCATTTCTCGGAGTCGATATCTGATATTGCCTCATCATAGGTCTTGGGATCATCACCATGAACTCCATTTCCCATGAGGAACATTTCTTCTACATCCTCTTGTATGGTACCTAAGTACCTTTCAGGAGGATGGGAAACCCTAGTCGATCTACGAGGTGGAAGAGATTGTGTTAGGACTAGTTCTGATTGATTTGGTTCCTCAGGTTCTTTAGCTCGTTGCTCTTGAGAGACATTCTCCTTGAGCTTAATTATTCTTCCGATACCACCATCTTGAATAAACTATTTTTCAAGAAAAATAGTATTTTGACTCACAATCACATTGTGGTCTTCCGGAATATAAAAATAGTATCCTAATGACTCCTTAGGATATCCTATGAATCGAGCTCTAAAAGACCTGAACTCTAACTTGTCTGTCTGCTGTCTCTTGACATGAGCCAGACAATCTCAAATTCTGAGATGATTCAGACTTGGCTTCTTACCATGCCATATCTCATACGGTGTGGTAGGAATGATTTTAGAGGAAACCCTATTCAATACATAAATTGTTGTCATGAGACAATATCTCTAAAAAAATTCAGGAAGGTCCGTGAAGCTCATCATGGAACGGACCATATCTAATGGGGTCTAGTTTCTCCATTTTGAAACCCCGTTGAGTTGAGGCATTCCAAGTGGAGTCCATTGAGAGACTATATCATTGTCCTTAAGATAGTCTAGAAACTCCCGATTAAGGTATTCACCTCCTCGATCTGATCGAAGAACCTTAATGGGCTTTCTTGTTTATTTTTCTACCTCATGTTTGAATTCTTTGAACCTTTCAAAAGCTTCAGACTTGTATTTTATTAGAAACACATACTCATGCCTAGATATATCATCGGTAAAGGTAATGAAGTAGACATAGTTGCCTCTAACCGGCACATCAAATGGGCCGCACACATCCGTATGAACTAGGGCAAGTAGGTCTGTGGCCCTTTCCCCATGTCACATAAAAGGAAGCTTGGTCATTTTGCCTTGAAGGCATGATTCACAAACTGGATATGACTCGAAAGTCAACAGACTCAATAGCCCAGATTTCTCCAATTTGTTAACCCTGTCTTCCGCTATATGACCTAGCCTTAGGTGCCAGAGATACCTATTATTTAGACTATCTCTAGGCCTTTTAATTTTTATGGCATTCACATTTTGCTCGATATTAAATACAGATACATCAACATGTAACTGATAGAGACCGTTAATGACAAAATCATTTGCAACTTTATTATTTTCATAAAAAATATTACAATGGTCCTTATGAAAACTAATCACATAGTCTTCTTGTGCTAAACATGAAACAGAAATCAAATTCCTGCTTGCTGCAGGCACATAATAACAGTCTCTTAAAACTAAATCTAATCCTAATGGTAATCACAGAGGGTGGGTTCTCACGACCACAGCAGCAACTCTTGCTCCGTTCTCGATGCATAGGATCATCTCCCCATCCCTCAGCCTCTTGCTCTCCTCAAGACTCTGCATAGAAGTGCACAAATGAGCACTAGAACCAGAGTCAAGCACCCAACTGGATGCAGAAGAAATTGTAAGGTTAGATTCTAAAATGAGCATACCTCCAGAAGGACCATCCTTCTTATTCTTTAGGGTGGTCAGGTACTGAGGATAGTTTCGCTTCCAAGCCGTCTGATTGGCAGTGGAAATATTTTCCCTTATCAGCAGCCTTCTTCTTCAGTTCTATCTTCTTCTTGCCATCAACCTTTTGCTTCTTTGCAGACTTCTTTTTCTTTCCAAAAGACTTTCTCTTGGAAGAAGTCTGCTCCACAGTAAGAACTGAGCCTTTTGAACCCTTTATAGAAAGCTTAGCCATAACTAGCATGTTCATTAACTCGGCCAAGGTACACTGCATCTTATGCATATGGAAGTTCATGATGAACTGATCATATGCATCAGACAAGGACTGAAGGATCACATCAATCTGAAAATTCTTGTCTAAGATGATATCGAGCTTCTCAAGCTCCTCAAGATCCTTGATCATTGTCAAATAATGATCTTGGACTGATTGCCTATCATGCATCTTGGCCTTAAAAAGTCTTTGACAGACTTGATACTTGGCCCCGCGACTCTGTTCACCAAACAACTCTTGCAGGTGAGCCAACATTTGGCGGGTAGTCAAAATATTCTCATGCTAGCACTGCAAGTCATCAGACATTACACCCAACATGTAGTACCTTGCTTTGTTATCATCATCCATCCACTTTTCCAGAGACACTCTCTGTTCAGCAGTCGGACGTGCTGGCATGGCAAGTGGGTCCTGGTCCAAGATATGAGTCAATTTTTTAGAATCCAGAATAATTTTATAGTTTCTCAACCAGTCCTTGAAATTGGGTCCAGTCAATCTGTAGGTGTTTAGTATTTTGGTCAGGGGGTTTGAGGCAGACATGTTTCCTGTAAAGAGTCAAAAGTTTCTAGTTTGATTTTGTAATCAGACTTAATCAATTTGTTTAGAGGTTTCATTTTCAAATAAATTAGGCTCCCACTATTTTCTCAGATCCCTACACTCCCTAGGTAGAGATGTGAAAATCTTCATGATCAGTGATTTCTAGTGGGTGGTGCAGTCTCACCGACTGACTCATCACCTCACCTAACAGTTATTGGTGATGGGTCAACCAATGAGTGGACAACTCTTGTCCAATGATTCTCTAATCATGGTGCACCCAAAATTTGATCTCTAATTCATGAAGCTCACCGTATCTGGAATATTGCTCCAATCCTTAGTTAAGCCAAACCCACCATTTGCACGAACTAGATTCCTGATTGGGTCCCTCACCGTATCCAAAATATTGAGCCCAACCCATCCTCTAATCCGTAGCATCCAATGCCTAATGGACATGGTTGTGTCTTTTCGATGCAATTGAGCCACTGTAACCAGTCGAGAACAATCAACCTCAGGAAGGGCCCACACATCCACAATGGTGGAAGACCTAGACTTAATATTTTCTTAGGGAGATTTGATTTAGGTCTCATTAAACTTGACTTGACATAGTCATAACAATTATGACTAACCTAGTGGCATGGGTCAGCTCGAATTGTTAGCCACCTCAAATCAAAATTGGGTCGACACATATGGCCAGCTAAGTGAGACCGTGTTGGGAATAGTGTCCCAAAGCCAATCGTCAGTCTGTTGATGGTTGTGCTCTTTTTGTATTAGTATATAAATTATAAATAAATAAAAATTATTTTGGTATTTTTTATCACAAATTATTTCATCTTCTAATGAACTTCTGTGTTGTGGTGAAGTCCTTAGGACTATTTAGACTCGACAAAAGAGGATTTATCGTTTAGTCCTTAAACCTGTTCGCGATCAAATGATATGTTGTTACCAAGGATAACAATATTTATCGAGCATAGGTCATTGTGTGCCATATAGGTTGGTTGTCCTCTTAACCAAGGAGTGTGGAGACATTGGTATGGCATACAGGTGAGATGTATGGGTACATCTGCACTGAACATGATCGACTCCGGAGCTATCTCTGTTGTCAAGATTTGCTCCAATGGGATATGGGTATAAATATCTCTCCGACCTGAGACCACCATGGTGACTTGCAAGCAACTCACTACACTTAGGCACTGGACTACCTGAATTTCTAATTCAGTGACGGAAGGCTGCTGGGTGTAGTCAAGTACTTGACTTGTCGGTGCATGTGTCAAGATGGGATTGACTACTCCAGTTCAGGAGTTGTGTACAGTCATGTTTTAATTTAGTAAAATCTTGGCTAGGGTAGTCTTAGTGAGGAGTCACAGGACTGTTTGTGTTGAGCATGATTCGGATGATCTGATCAGGGTTGACAGTTTAACCCTGAGTCATCCTAAACACAGGGGTCAAAAGGGATGAATTATACAGTAACCATATTCATGTAGGTTCTGAGTATTGCGATTGTGACTATTCGACCTATCCGAATATCGAGTATCATTGCTAGATGGTCACTTCGATTAGTACAAAAATTGGTTCTTGTGCTACCAGCTTAGGTTCGAACCTGCGGGGTCACACACATTAGAGGTTCCTATATGATCTGATGGCTGATGAAGAGTTCTAATATTTGTGGACTATGAGTTCTATGTGTCTGGAACTCTGTGATTGAGAATCAAGATTCTCTGATCACGAGTCCCACACATTTTGGGTACCGGGGTCAAGAGTCCCACTGGTTTGGGACTCTTCGATCAAGGTTTCATATCGATGGACTTTGATACCCGATTGCCCATCAGATTTGGACTCAGTATTTATGAGAGATTTAATTAATGATTTGATCACTAATTAACTCAATTTGATTGAGTAATTATTTTTGGATCAAGTCCAATTGAATTGGATTCAGTTGGGTTTGACCCGATTAGGTTAAGAGTTGACTTAATCATCGAGATGGTTGGTCCCTGATTTGATCAGGGGTTGGGCTTAGTCAATTTTTGATTTGATTAAAATTTTATTGAGCTTAATTAAGATAAATTTAGTTAAGTTTAAATTAGTCTAATTGGACCTAGCTTATTTTAATTAAATTGGTTCAATTAGGTTAGTTTAAAATGAGAAACCACCTTGACCCAAACTCCCTGCGCCACCTGATATCTCTGCACCCATTTGAATTCACGAGAAGCAACTTCTCATGAATTTTCTCTCATGCAAAGCCCTTCCCACGCCCCACATTTGTGTGCCATATAGGTGGATAAGGATGGTTGGTTGGCCATTCAAATTCAAAAGAAACTTTGAATTTGAATGAGCAACCAATCCATGCACCTTGTCCTTATCCTCTTTAGCATCCCATATCTTACACGAGAAAGAGTTTCTCATAAAACCTTTCCATGCACAAAGCAGCCACGTACCTTCTCTTCTCACACCCAAGTGGATAGGGATGAGTTGGTTTGCATTTGAATTCAAATTTGATTTGAATTCAAATGTGCAACCACTTGTCTTTATCCTCTCACGCAGATAAGACACGTATTGAATTATTTTAAAAAGAGGAGAAAGCTGGGGCGTGTGTAGAAATTTTTTGAGAGAGAAAGTGGGGCATTAGGAACCCTTGTGCACAAGTAGGAGGTCTAAAACTTTCGAGAGAAAAAGAAAGAAAAGAAATAAAAGTGGGCGCAGGGTTTTTCAGTGTGTTCCCTAGGATTTCAACCTGGGGTTCGGGAAGTGAGTTAGTGAGCTACGAGTGTCGTGAGCCCACCAAATTCAAAGGAGAGCATCATCTACCTCTCAAGCATGTTTGCTTATGATTTAAAGCATCCATGGAATCAGCAGACATCGATCGAAGGAGTTCGATCAGCATCGACTGTTGAAAGGGCTCTACAATGAGCTAGCACTCGTGAGGAGCCGATCAGATCGGGAGCTTTATGTGGACGATCTGCAGATGCCAGACATGCTATGTGGCTATGTTGCGATGATCAGACCCTCCCGATGGTGATCAGATTGCGGCAATCGACTATCCGCACAAAGGTATTGTGTTCTGAACACAGAACAGTAAATTATTTACTGTTCGAATTTGAATTTCAAATTTAAATGTATGCATGCTATATATCATATTTAGATCATAGTGTAGGATAAATATATATTAATTAATTAGATTAATTAATAATTTTCACTGTAAAATAGTAATTTTAAAAAAGTTTTAAAATTACCATTTTACCCCTGCACTAAAAATTTTGCTTCAAATTGTATCAGAGTAGGTTCTAAGATATGATATATGAATTTTCATGCGTAGATTAAGTTGTAATCTAAAAGTTTAAATTTAAAATTTGAAATTTAAAATTTAAAATTTGAATTTTGAAAGTTGTTCGAAATTCAAAATTCAAAAATTTAAAATTTAAAATTTGAATTTTTAATTTTAAAATTTGAAATTCAAAATTCAAAATTCAAAATTTGAAATTCAAAATTTGAAATTTGAAATTTAAAATTTGTTTGAAATTTTAAATTTAAAATTCAAAATTTAAAATTTAAGTTTTAAAATTCAAAAATTTGAAATTTGAAATTTATTTGAAATTTGAAATTCAAAATTTAAAATTTGAAATTTGAAATTTAAATTTTGAAATTGGTATATTTAGATATACTGGATCCAAGTAGCAAGTAATCTAATTGGGTTGGTTGCCATGGTTGTCCGATCATAGGAGAAAAGTAGGGTTTAAAGGCCCTCTCCTTCCATTCGATGGGGTCTCCTATGGCGGTAGGGGTGCCGCTGTAATTATATCCCATGCAGATGAAGCAGCGAAAGGACTTTATTGTAAAGGTTCAATTGTAAAATTTATCATAAAATATGCTGATCTATTTGTGAAATGAGTCAACATATTTGGTGAATAAAAAATAAAACCTTTTAAATTTAAAAATTATTTTTGAAATGCCAAACCCTGACCCATCAGTCCAAATACTTAATTAAAAGAATTAAGTGTTGTCAAGTTGGTCTAGAATTGTGAATTAAGACCTAAGATAATTGCATAAACTTGTGGGTCAATGGGTTAGATGGATTAGGTCCATAATTGGGTTAGACCTAAGGTTAGCTTAAAGAAATGGACTAAATTAGAGTAATTGATCAAATCTAATCAAAAGTTGAATTAGATTAGGTCAAGGATACTCTAGACTCAACTCCAATAGTTGTAGTTGAATGGGTCCATGTCTTTAACCAGACCAAGATGGACTTAATTCATGGCTACGTGGTGGAACCCTATTTACTAAGTTGATCAAATTAAAACTAATGAACCGATTGGTGTCTAAGGTAAGTTCGGCAGTTTGACCAGTGGTTCTTAAGTGGGAGCTACTCGCATTGATCTGATCTCTGACGGGTTAATGGCATATCCCCACCACTGATCTCACTTACCTGGCCAACCTGGTGAGTTAGGTTTTGATTAGATCACTTGGTGATTAGGGCTCACCCATGTCATTAGGTAAATCAGTGTGACTGATTTAGGTGCTCCTAATATCGGCTTTAATTAAATCTTTTTTAATCTAACTTGGTGAAGTCAGTGGGAGGATTGAAATTGGCTGGTTAATTTCTTCTCTTCTATCCTTTAATAAAATCCTCAAAATTATTAGGTCCCTAAAATGATTAAGTTATACTGATAACTAAGTCATAGCCTCCCATTAAGTGAGTGATAATGAGTCCATTAGTTTAATAATCATTGGAGGCCCAAAGGCCTAGTGCTTATTGACTAATGGAATTATCATTCATAGTATGATAATTTGATTTGAGTCTTTCTGATGGTGGTCAGGTTGGCCGGCCAAAGTCGGGCCTGATCATTTATTGGTCTGATTCACCAAATCAAGTCATGTTAATGGTTGGACCAAACCAGATCTTTTCAGTGGAGGCCAAAGCCTACTGATTAGGTTTTGGGGCAAAATTGATTACTAGAAGTTGTTTAGAGAAACAACTGGTTATGAACCTACCTATAGATGCACATGGGTTGACCAACCAAAGTTGGGTTCGTGTGTAGTCTATGTGGATTCTAGTACCCACTAAGGAATTAAAGTAATTCTTCGAATTGGAGGTTGAGGCTACCAATTCGTAAAAATATTGGGAGAAACTTTAGACTAAAGTCCAAGTCTTTAGTATTAATAATTTATGTACTAATAGAGGTCTGGTTTTCCTTTATGCAGCTATGGCCACTACCTATCGCTCTGATCATTATTAGATAATGATAAGTTCATGGGACTTAATTTCGATAACTGGTATCGAAAATTAAAAATCATCCTTGAGCATGAGTGGATCCTTTATGTTGTAACAGATCCGACATCCGAGGAGCCAGCCCTGAACGCTAGAGGGACGGTCCGAGACACTTACCAGAAGTGGCTCAATGACTGGACCACCGTTCGATGCATAATGCTGACGGCAATGAATGATGAGTTTAGCCGCATGCTTGAGAACGTCCAGCCACAGGAGATACTTCAAATGTTGAGCGACTCCTTTGGCACACCTGACGACGTTGAAAGGCACAAAACTAGTTGTGTCATTTTCAATGCTCGGATGAGGGATGGGGCCTCAGTCATCGATCATGTAGTGTACATGATCGAAATGATTGAGCGTCTAAATAAACGGGGCTTTCCCCTGCACGAGCAGCTCGGTAAGGATGCGATTCTTAATTCATTGTCCAAGTCCTTGCTCCCTTTCCTTACTCATTTTCAAATGACAAAGCCTGCAGTGAACTACCACGACTTGTTGGGGTTGCTGCAGAACTTTGAGAAGGACCACCAGCTCCATAAGGAGTCGGTGAATGTTGTGGGAGGGTCTTCTTCTGATCGTCGATCCTTTAAGGGAAGAAGAACAAGAAGAAGAAGAATAAGAAGGAGCAGCCGCATGCTGGGACGTCTGCACAGGATCAGACCAAGAAGCGCAAGCCCGACCAGAGCCAGGCGGAGTGCTTCTTTTGCAAGAAGCAGGGGCACTGGAAGAGGAACTGTCCTCTATATATTGCCTCCCGGGATCCGAACAGACCGAAGAAAAAGCAAGGTAATTATATGATAACACCTTGCAACTTTTCCATTTATGATACTATTGCCTGGGTATTGGATACCGAAAGTCCTTATCATATTTGCAATTCGATGCAAGGTCTGTAGGTCAGTAGGAGATTTGATGACGGTGAGAGGTTCCTGAACATTGGAGATGGAAGCAAAGTTTCAGTTCTAGCTTTAGGAATCATGAGCCTTGTAATCAATTCTTGTAATGTAATTATGAGTGAATGTCACTATTGTCCAAGCTTTTTATTAAATATTATTTCTGTAGGCCTTTTGGCCATGTACGGTTATGAATTTTTAATAAAGAGAAACATTTGCAATATCATTTTGAATGATGTTACAATGTTTGTTGGACAAATAAATAATGGAATTTACTTACTATCACAACCTGTTAATGTGGTTCAAACATTCGATAAACGTCCTAGAATAGATAATGTGTCAGAAGTCTACCTTTGGCACTATAGGCTAGGTCATATCAATAAGAATAGGATAAACAGGTTGGCTCAAGAAAAATTTTTTGAAGTTGGTGATTGTGAATCACTTCCAACCTGTGAGTCCTATCTTCTTGGAAAGATGACCAAGTCACCTTTTACTGGAAAAGGTGAGTGAGCTAGTGAACTCTTAGGTCTGGTACATTTTGATGTATGTGGACCCATGAGCTCAAGTACAAGAGGTGGATATTTCTACTTCATAACCTTCATAGACGACCTATCGAGGTATGGGTATGTCTATTTAATGAAGCATAAATCAGAGTCATTTGAAATGTTCAAACTATTCCGAAATGAGGTAGAAAAATAAACTGAGAAGTATATTAAAATTCTTCGATCTGATCGAGAAGGTGAATACCTTTCCAATGATTTTCTGACATATCTTGGGAAGAATAGGATTCTCTCTCAGTGGACTCCTTCTGGAACACCACAGCATAATGGTGTGTTTGAAAGGAGGAATCGGACCTTGTTGGACATGGTTCGATCCATGATGGGGTTTGCTGGTCTGCCAATCTCCCTCGGGGGATATGCGCTCGAATTGGCTTGTTACCTTCTAAATAGGGTTCCGAGTAAGTCTGTAACCAAAATGCCATATGAGATATGGATAGGACGTAAGCCAGTACTCTCACACCTAAGGATTTGGAGGTGTCCGACTTATGTTAAATGTTTAATTACGGACAAGCTTGGACCTAGGTCTGACAAGTATAATTTCATAGGATACCCAAAAGAGACTAAAGGGTATTGTTGGGTATAAAATACCCGCGGCCGAAATTCCCATCAGAACGGCTCCGCCCGGACTCCTACGGGAGCCGGGCTCCACCTCCGACATCAGAAAGGCTCAGCCCGGACTCCTACGGGAGCCGGGCTCCACCGACGGCATCAGCACAGCTCCGCCCGGACTCCTACGGGAGCCGGGCTCCACCGCCATCAGCAAGTGTAGCTCCGCCCGGACTCCTACGGGAGCCGGGCTCCACCGCCATCAGCAAGCGCTGCTCCGCCCGGACTCCTACGGGAGCCGGGCTCCACCGCCAACATCAAAACAGCTCCGCCCGGACTCCTACGGGAGCCGGGCTCCGCTCTCAATATCAATCGCTGGTAAGCTCAATCCGGACTCCTATCAGAGCCGGACTTCACCCTTGACTTTGTTTGCAGCAGCTCCTCCCGGACTCCTACGGGAGCCGGGCTCCACCTCCGACATCAGAACGGCTCCGCCCGGACTCCTATGGGAGTCGGGCTCCACCTTCGACATCAGAGCGGCTCCGCCCGGACTCCTACGGGAGCCGGACTCCACCTCCGACACCAGAACGGCTCCGCTCGGACTCCTACAGGAGCCAGGCTCCACCTCCGACATCAGAACGGCTCCACCCGGACTCCTACGGGAGCCGGGCTCCACCTCCGACATCAGAACGGCTCCGCCCGGACTCCTACGGGAGCCGGACTCCACCTCCGACATCAGAACGGCTCCGCCCGGACTCCTACGGGAGCCGGGCTCCACCTTCGACATCAGAACGGCTCCGCCCGGACTCCTACGGGAGCCGGGCTCCACCTCCGACATCAGAACGGCTCCGCCCTTCGACATCAGAGCGGCTCCGCCCGGACTCCTACGGGAGCCGGACTCCACCTCCGACACCAGAACGGCTCCGCCCGGACTCCTACGGGAGTCAGGCTCCACCTCCGACATCAGAACGGCTCCACCCGGACTCCTACGGGAGCCGGGCTCCACCTTCGACATCAGAGCGGCTCCGCCCGGACTCCTACGGGAGTCGGGCTCCACCTTCGACATCAGAGCGGTTCCGCCCGGGCTCCTACGGAGGCCGGACTCCAACCGCGGCCGAACCTCAATCGACAGATCCGCACCCCCTCGGCAGACCGCGACAACAATCATGATCCTGTTCCAGGTCCTACAGCAGATTCTACGCGGCTCCAGCAACGGACCCATTACTCCCTGACAGGCTGTAGCAAACGGCCACGATTCTGTCCCACTCCCTGCGGCAGGTGCTGCACGATCCCACTACTCACTGACAGCTAGCGGCAACGGACGCCGCCCCACTATCCGCAACAAGCCATACGTGGCAGACTATGACAACAGCCACGAGTCTACCCCACCACTCTCCACAATTAATTTCCCTGACCGTGGGTGGCCCACTACCAGACGGTTACACACGTCGCCATCAGTCCGTTGCCTCCCCCGCCTATAAAAAGGGGGGACTCAGATACGTTATTTTTTTAAGCTCATTTCTCTTATCTCGAAACTCTACTAAATTCTCCATTCGAGCACTCCATTCTTGTTGAGGCAGAGAACTGACTTGAGCGTCGGAGGGTCTTGCCGGGGCAACCCCACCTCCGGTTTAGACTTCCCTTGCAGGTCCCGGTGGCGACCGC